>NC_041339.1:7317102-7617102 GCF_004354835.1 Perca flavescens | reverse complement strand
AAACCGTGATGTTTTTCCCAAAGGTTATCATACCGTCAGAATCTCATACCGGCCCACGCCTAATGGTTACCTTTTTTGTCATGCCTTTTGATATCTCAAAAAGTAGTGTACAGTATGTTGATATCTGCAGCTGGAAGGGAAGAGTTTTAAGGTAGGCGAGGCAGAGTGGGTGGTCAGGGATATTTGCTATAATGTTGGCTTTGAATCCAAGAGCGATATCAGCGAGGTAGGTTCACGTTTAGTGGGTTGTGTGCGAATGAATGATCTAAGAGATGATGTGGGCAGTTTTGAGAAATGTATTTCATTCTACAGCTGTGAGTAAATTGAAAAAGCAGATGGATCACTAGAGGGGGACCAGTTACAGTGAAAGCTGAGATATCTATAAGTATCTATAAGTTTTTTGAGTTTGTGCTGGCTGTTGGTAGTGTGGGTTTGTCATTTTACCTTCCACTGCAATCCTGCCTGTATCTGGTTTTTTAAACCTTCTCTGACCTGGAAATTGAAGGTGTCAGTCAAAATCTATGGTAATTTTCTCACAGCCTTTAAAAATTGCTGTAGAGTTGACTCAACACCTATTTGACACAGTCTCAATAACTCATAGATTGTTTTGTTTTTTATTACTGACGTTTATAAAATTCCAGAAATCCGCCAGTGGCTCATGACTTCATCACATTACAGTCATATCATTGAATCAGAGTCTCTTCATTTTAATATATATACAGTACAGGCCAAAAGTTTGGAAACACCTTCTCATTCAATGCGTTTCCTTTTTATTTTCATGACTATTTACATTGTAGATTCTCACTGAAGGCATCAAAACTATGAATGAACACATATGGAATTATGTACTTTAAAAAAAAAGTGTGAAATAACTAAAAACATGTCTTATATTTTAGATTCTTCAAAGTAGCCACCCTTTGCTTTTTTATTAATAAGGGAAACAATTCCACTAATTAACCCTGACAAAGCACACCTGTGAAGTGAAAACCATTTCAGGTGACTACCTCATGAAGCTTATTGAGAGAACACCAAGGGTTTGCAGCGCTATCAAAAAAGCAAAGGGTGGCTACTTTGAGGAATCTAAAATATAAGATATGTTTTCAGTTATTTCACACTTTTTTATTAAGTACATAATTCCATATGTGTTCATTCATAGTTTTGATGCCTTCAGTGAGAATCTACAATGTAAATAGTCATGAAAATAAAGAAACACATTGAATGAGAAGGTGTGTCCAAACTTTTGGCCTGTACTGTATATATATATATATATATATATATATATTTTTTTTTTTTTATCTATTCTGAAGAGTACCTGTTGACATTTTGTCTGCAGCGCTATTTGTGGTAGTTTTTTTCTTCCTATGTTGTTGTGTCTTAGTGACTGAACAACAATCTTTGACAGTGGTCCAGTACTAAGCAAGATACAGCAAGATACAAGATACAATGTAAGTTAATAGGGCAATTGTCCAACTTACCTTCACAAAAGTGCTCGTTTTGCCACTTACAGGCTCAGATTAATAAATAATAAAAAGTGTCTGACAACATTATGGAAAGGATCCCTTCAGAGATAGACCTTTAAAACCTCTTTGAGACCTTTCTGTTTAACCAGAAACAGCTCTGATGTTCCTAGCGCTAAACCCACCAGACTCCATTTAAAAAAGCAATACTTTTAGCACATGTAAATAGGTAAACCATGTTTATTTCAACCAAAACTAGCCTTGTGATAGTTGGAAAGTGGAAAGATGACCCAAAACCGCTTTTAATAGTTTAATTTAGTTTCTGTCGACTTTGAATGAAGTGTATTTTTAGCGGTGGCTTTAGCGAACGCAATTTCACGGATGTTTTTATGTTTAAAAAAAAGGATCTTACTCTAACAGAAAGGTTGACCTCCTTAGAAATCCTTTCCATAATATTGTCAGACACTTAGAATATTAATCTGAGCCTGTCAGTGGCAAAACGAGCACTTTTGTGAAGGTAAATACAAGCTGGACAATTGCCCTATTATCTTCCATTGTAGCTTGTTTCATCCTTGCAGACTGCAGCAATCTTGCTTAATACTGACCAATGTCAAATATTGTTGTTTCCATCAGTCACTTAGACACAAAAACATAGGAAAATAAAGTCCAGGTTAAAAAAAAACAGTAGTTATCCTTTAAGTTGGTCTGAATTTTGCACCTTTCTTAATACTTTGATTGATCTGACCAAGCTCTGTTTGTCTATCTAGATTTCTTGACAATTGCAACAATATTGGGAACTGGAATCTTAGGTGAGTACTTTTATCTTTTTACTCAAGATACAGAAATCACAAAAGTTAACCGACAGTCCCAAACCTCAATATCACACACATACTTGTAGAAACTTCGGTGGATTTGGGGAATACACTTTCTGTTTGTATTTGTTGCACACCAAAAACTACGCATTAGGTCTGCAGAAACTGACCACTTATAATTCCAGGAAAACATACCTGTAGACAATTCATTGACTCAGAAATAATTGTGATTAACAATCTAATTGTCTCTTTTAGTCAAATTTAAAAATATTTATTTATGTATTACTTTTTTAAACAAATTAAACTTGAATGAATTCCAGTATACATATTTTGGTTTATTTCCCTGTTATGTGACCCAGATAATGTATGAACACAAATACACAGCCTATGAAGTAAACACCTCTTTATTATCATAAAACATGTTTTCTAACTGTATTCCCCATTTGTCATTTGTGTTGCTCTGAACCTGTATAGGGTCAAGTGCCAACAACTAACAATTGAAATAATAATAAAAAAGATATAGTCCGCACAATAATCACTTATATAATAAAAATGAAACTCGAGTGAAGATAATTACCTCTTCTGAAGACCTCATCGTCTTCAGAAGAGGAGGGGGGGCAATATGCAATCACGGAAGGCTTGTATCATGTGGACGTGCAGACAGTTTTATTGTCATTACTTAGAATTCCTCATGGGGGCAGCAGAAACTACACACTGTAGCTTTGAGACCTTAGCTAATGTAAGCAATTGATTCCGGTTAAACAGAGAAACCACGATTATGTAAATAAATTGACAATTAGACAATTATGTATAAATTGTTACAGGCCTACATACCTGACAACTAGTTTGAATAACGGAAAACATTTGATGACAAATAAGATAGAATTGCAATTGCAATAATAATTGCAGTGAATTGCGTGTGTATACTCATGTTTGACTCAACTAATATGATGGTGAAAACCTTGGTGAGCTAGGCCTATATTTGTTTTTTCTACGAGACCACCTTTTTATAATATCAGTTAATGTGGAACATAATTAAGGCTCTGTCCATCTCTTGGTTTTCATTGGCAGAGCAAATTTAGCTGTGGTTTATGAAGTGTAGTTAACACCACAGGTTTTTTTGTAGAGGTGGAAATTACATGGGACATTACATTTAACTACTTTGTTTTGAGCAGGGTCTTCATGTAGTTCCACAAAGGTGGAGCCCTGCCAAGTTAATACTTGTTGAATCACTTAAATCTCATATTGAAATCAGCCCCTATCCATAACATTTTATGGTACGTTTAATCCAGAGTGGACAGGAGTGCTGTGAGAGAGAAAAACGAGTAGAGACAGTGATAGACAGGCAGGTAGATACACTGAGGAAAAAGTCAGACATGCCTTCAAATCTTCTTAGGTGGGAATCAAATTCACAAACAGCTCTACCTCATTTAAATTTCTAGGTCTTCCAGTAACGATAGCCCATGCTGGACTGGTGCCTTTCCTCGTCTCCTTTCTCATTGGCTTCTTTGTCCAGGTAAGTAATTCATAGCCTCAATGGACTCGTGGTAAGTTCAGAAAATGAACACCAATCATGTTGCAGTTGCAAAACTTAAATGCATTATGGGTAGAGATTGTCCGATACCATTTTTTCCTTCCCAATACCGATTCCGATACCTGAACTTGCATATTGGCTGATACCGAGTACTGATTCAATACCATTTTAACAAACATTAAAAATGGTCTCAGTGCACTTTACAATCAAAGGAACACAGATATAACAGACAGCAACATAACAATTCAACAGTATTAAAGCAGTAATAATAAACAATACAAAACCAGCAACATAAGAGAATAAGTGTAAAAGGTTAGTGCAGGAAGCAGAAAGGATGGTGTGTTATGGTTGGCTGTAGTATAAAAAGTAGAGGTGGGTTTTCAATCTAGATGTAAAAATTACTACTATGTGAGCTTCTTTAACATGTAGTTGGAGCCCATTCCACAGATGAGGGGCACGGTAGTAGAATGCTCTATAACCAACTGATTTTGTGTTTACTAGGGGAATTACCAGGAGACCAGAATCAAGGGAGCGGAGAGTGCGTGCTGTTGTATATGGTGTAATAAGTTTAGATAAATAAGGAGGTGCGAGTCCATGCAGGGCCTTATACTGTTGTTAAAAGAAGAACCTTAAAATCAGCTCTAGCTTGCACTGGGAGCGAGTGAAGAGAGGACAGAGATATGTGATCATATTTTCTAGTTTTTGTCAGTATTCTGGTTGCAGTGGCACAATTTGGAAGACCAGAAAAACACATTGCAACACTGACATTGCAGTAATCAAATTGGGAAGACACAAATGCATGGATTACAGTTTCAGCATCTCAAAATGATAAGATGGGTCGAATGTTTGCAATGTTTCTGAGATGGAAAAATAGTAATAGCCTTGATGTGAGACTGGAATGTCAGGCGAGGATCAAAAATCACAAGTGACCATGTTTGGTTGGGTTTACTACTAATAGCTTTGTTTTTATCAGCATTCAACAGCAGAAAGTTCATACCCATCCATCTTTTTATGTCTGATACACATGCCTCTAAATTTAGCAGTTGGGAAAGGTTGTTTGGCTGTACGGGTACATATAGCTGGGTATCATCAGCAAAAATACATAAATTTAGGTTTTAACAGCTGTATCCTACTATCCCTGTATGGATGTGATGTGATTTATATCATTGTTGTAAGGTCTGGCTTGGGTTAAACTCTTTGTGAAACATGAACAAACACAAACAATGAACGCCGCAGAACGTTTTTTTAATTATCCAGTTTGACAGTGAGTCATAACGAAAAAAAAACAAACATAAATAAACTACTTTGAAGTAGGTCTTCTTCTGGCCAAATTACATGTTAACGGATCGGTGCATAAACTCCAGTACTTGCCAATACCGATGCTAGCATTTAAGGCAGTATCAGAGGCTTTTCCGATACTGGTATCACATCAGAACATCTTTAATTATTGGAAATGCCCATATCTAAGAGCTGATTGGTTTAAATGTTGAAGCAACAATGTTGTCTTTAATTTTTCATTTAATTGTAGAGATACTGATACTGATTTTATTAGTCAGTGTTACGGGCGGCTAAGCTAACCGTGCTTGTTAAACAACAAAACACTGCTGCTTGTTGGCCTCGGTATCCTCTGGCAGCCGACAGCGAACAGCTTCCTCTTGAGCTGCTCCAGGGTCATCTCTCTCTAGCAGACATGTATAAAGTACTAGAGACCCATACTTGAGTAGAAGTGCTCTATCAAAAAAGTGACTTGAGTAGACAGGGCTCCAGACTAACTTTTTGCCTTGGTTGCACTGGTGCACTTAACTTTTTTATTTAGGTGCACCAGCACAAAATTTAAGTGCACCCAAATGTTTTCTTGCGTCGCTGTTAGCACTGTATGGCGAGATCTGAGAAAGCTCCTTCACTTCACAGACTGATAAAAGAGAAAGAGGACGCCCGGATAGCTCAGTTGGTATATATAGAGGTTCGACTCCTGCATGACATTCCCCCCTCTCTCTCCCCTTTCATGTCTTCAGCTTTCCTATCAAAAAAAAAAAAAAACAGACAGAAAGACATAGGGAGACAGAGGAAGAGAGGGGGAGTACGATGGACTGAAACGTATGCTACTCACAGAGTGACCGCTGACTCATTATGAATGGGTCCAGCACGGGTCGAATGCGCTTTGGCGGGTCAGCAGCGTTACACACGTCTTGTGTAGGCTATGAAATGTCTGTATCATCACTGCGCTCCATTTTTATGAACTATTATATTCTTGCCATTGGTCACATCTCTCGCCCAGGTCCAGCAGGCTATGTCTTACACGCTATTACTCAATGAACTGAAGTTAGTTACATTTAATAACTTCTAATGTGTTTTTCGCCCTGGCGGCCGCAATAACAGAGAGTTACCAGCGGAAACACTGGTACCAATACAGGTTTCCCTCTCATACTTAACAATATACAGAACTAACAATTAAAACTGTAGACAAATGTCAGCAGTTTGGACCGGCGGCGCTGTGTCTCTCCATGTTGCAGGGGAGCCGTGTATGAGTGAATGGGGGCGGAGCTGCGCGGAGAAGAGACCCAAACATAGGCACGCATTTACAGAAGGAATGGGTCATGTAATGCAATATTAAACCATATCGATATAAACGACATCGCTTCGTTCGTGGAGAGGCAGCAGGTGCACCGGTGCGACCTGAGAAAAAGAAGAAAGCAAAGCCTTTGTTTGTTTGAACAGTCACTCTCCCAGTGAGTTTCTTCAGCGTGTTTGTGGCGAAGCGTTGGTCAACATGTTGTCACTTCCAACTCGTAAAATAGTCAGCGGCTCTCAGCGTCAGACGCAAAAATCACCCTTTAGCGTCTGTATGTAACGCACCGTGGAGAGCAGCAGCTTGACTGCGGAGCTGAAAGATGACGATGTATTTAGAGCGACAACGGTAGCGAGTAATATGAAAGACCAAAAATCCGCATAAGGAGGTTGGTCGAGGTGGTGGATGGATAAACAACACAGGACTTTCACCCAGGAGACCAGGGTTTGTGCCCTGTCTTGTCCCACGTGTCCCACGATCTTTTCCTAAACCTAACTGTCACGAGCTGCATGTCAGTTAAACGTAAAAAAGTAACGCCAAGAGTCCCAATAAAGCGTGTCTAAACATGACGCCAGAGGTATAGACGCGAGTCCCGAGAGCGTCAAATGGTGACGCCAATGGTCCTGACCCAGAGCATCAAATAGTGCCGCCAATAGTTCCAACCCAGAGCGTCAAAAAGTGATGCCAAGAGTCCTGAACAAGCGCGTCTAAATGTGACACTAAAGGAGATTTTTTGCGTTAATAACAAACATTACATGTTTTTAATTACATGTAATGTAATTAAATTACAAATACATTACAAATTACAAATACATGTCAGTAGTTCCCCATCAGCTTACTACTCAAAAGACAAAAAACTGATATCATAACAACAAACGGCTACATAAAAGAGTCGTAACAGTCAGATTTGGCACTATGGTTTATTTTGCTAACAGAATAAATGTTCAATGGTTTATCAATCAGAGAGGCTGATTGACAGTTTATATTGCAGATAGTTGTCATAGACTGTATACAGCATATGATAGTTCTATTCTATTTCGTATAGGCTTCGCCCTCTAAGAGCTGTTGCTATTGGCTTTATCCCTTTGCGCATGCGCAGTTGTGAAGATTTCTTCACGACACACACATGCAGACAGGCTCGCCGCCACACCCACGTGCAGTACGCAGTCGGAGCCAGCCACACTGTGTCAGAATTAACAGGCTCCAACAACCACTCAGACTGCGTGTTTATAGCCTACTCAGTTTTTCTCAACCTACTGCTGTGGGCACACAGACACCTGCTCTCACTCAGAGCAGTTTACTTTCCGGGGGTTTTTGAACCACGTGGCAGACCAGTCGAGGAGGGTGGGCCCTCTCACGAGTGGAAATTGAATCCCACTCTCCTGCAGGTGCTGTGGAACAGGTTCTGGAGGGCGAAAGTGGATCTGTTCGCCTCACGAGAAAATACATAGTGCACACTGTGGTTCTCTATGATCACACGGGCCAATCCGGCTCTCGGTGTGGATGCCTTTTCCCATCGACTGTGGCCCAGAGCCCTTCTATACGCTGTTCCCCCTGTCCTTATGGTTCCTCGCCTCCTGGCACGCATTCACGAGGAGAGCCTGAATGCGTGGCACCGGAGCGCACAAACGCATCCTGGTTCCCAATCCTGGTCCAACTACTGGCGGGGTCCCCATGGCAACTGCCGTGGCATGGGGACGCACTATCGCAGCTGGATGGTGCAATATCCCACCCTCCTGTAATAAGCCAGCAGCTATGGGCCTGGCTGCTGAGTGGGAACGCTTGGAGAGGCTAGGTTTGCCCCCTGCTGTTGTGCGCACTATCCAGGGTACGAGAGCCCCCTCTACCACGGCGTGTTACGGTCGACGATGGTCTGCTCCCAGCGCGGTGTGTAGAGAAAGGGGCAGAACCCACATTGTGTCCTCTGCTCCTCGTGTTAACCTAATATTGGTGGATAATGATTTGGCTCTGTCTACAGTTAAAGCCTATGTGGTGTCTTCCCTTGAGGGTTTTTCCCTCCCCGCCTCATAACAACGGTGCGGAGGAGGCGCCTCACCGTCTTTGCCCGGTGCATGCGTTATCCCAGTATGTTTTACACACTCAGACGTACACATTAGCTGTTTGTTCACTAAAGAGAGCACTCACCAGGGTATCCGCGGGGTCTTGAAAAGTATTAAAAGGTGATAAATCAATTTTGGGAAAATTAAGACCCTTAAAAAGTATTAAAAAGTCTTATCATGGCTTTATAAAGTCTTACATTTTGAAAGTATTTTTTCAGAATTAGCTGTCCAACAGTTTGAGTCCCAAAAACATCGTAAAAGTGTGTGAATTTAGTCATTTTTATTAAAAAAACGAACAGGTACATAAAAAACTTAAAATTAAATTAAATTGCCTCTGAGAGCACCAGAGCGGGCAGGCGGGCGGAAGTTAAAAAGCACAATGTACGCTCTGGCGTTCCCAGTGCGTATTACAACGCACCGAATGAACAGAATGGGGAAGTGCAAATTTGCAGCGTTCTGGCTGGAAATGCCGGACTTCAAAGAGTGGCTGCAGCCAGTCGAGGGGAATGTCAGGGAGGCATATTGTACATTATGCAAGAAAAAAATAAGTATTGTGTCAATGGGCCTTAACTCGTTAAAGTCCCACATGTGTTGTGCTAGCCACAAAGCTGCTGCTACCCGCCGAGAGCAGCAGCTCTCCATTGCTAGCTTCTGTGGTAACCGCGTTGTTGCACCACCACAACCTAGTGCCAACGTCGTTACACCACCGCCAGTCGGACCAGAAGCTACAGCTACGACCCGGGCTGTCTCTGCTTCCTCATCTTCTGCAGCCAACATCAGAGTGGCTCTGGGCGGCACAGCAACACTGCGTGCTGAGGTGTTGTGGTGTCTCCACACAGCGGAGAAACACCATTCACTGAACTCAAATGAAAACTTGGCTGAAGTTTTCAAGGCTATGTTTCCAGATTCGGATATAGCAAAGTCGTTCACTTGTGGCAAGGACAAAACTGGATACATCATACGATTCGGGTTAGCACCACACTTCAAGCAGGAGCTCATCAACACCATCAACAAGGCTGGCCAGTTTGATTTAATGTTTGACGAGTCGCTCAACCAGTCAACAAAAATGAAACAGCTTGATGTACACATTCGATTCTGGGAAGATGATCGTGTCCAATCTAGGTACCTCCTGCTTAATACTATATATTATACATTCTCTATATACTATATTTTTATTTATTTCATTTTCAACCTGGTACAGTATGTGTGTGTTTTTGAGGAGTGTCATATTAATAAAGATCTGTTCTGGCTAGGTACCTTGGCTCTCAATTCTTGGGACACGGAAAAGCTGTCGACCTGTTGCATCACATCAAAGTAAGTTAACTTACTAGCATTTCATCTTCAATTTTTGATACTTATGGACAATCGTGTGGCTAAAGTGTAGATTAATAGATGAGACTTGGATGTGGCAAGTGACTAAAAACAGGTTGATGGGGTTGGGGAGGAGGAGCCATGGATGATAAAGAAGTTGGTTGTCTGTCAGAAAGTATAAACATGTATAAATGTGACACACACAGTGGAGTGATAAAGGTTACTGTTGTGTAGATCTGAGATTTGTGTGTGTTTGCGTGCTTGCATGCACGTGTGTGTGTGTGTGTGCGTGCGCGTGCGTACATGTATTTGATTATGCGTGTGTGTGGTTGCTGTGGGTTCTTTGACTAGCAAATTGTCTGAAGTTGGTTCAGAGTGAAGAGTGAAGTTGGTTGACCAGACTAGCAGTTCAGTTTAGCTTGAATGGCTTGGAAGTAATTGGAGCACATTACCTGGATGTACAGTGAAGAACATTCACTCATGTTTGTTAGTACCACTTGTTTGTTTCACTTATAAAAACATATTGGTGTGCTAATATTGTATTTTTTGCTCCAGGAATTTGCACACCAAAAACATTGTTTCTTATAACCATTTTACATATAATATGAGTGAAAATCCGGCTAATGCCTTACTGAATGCCAGTGTATTAAAAAATAAACATAAAAGGAATATTGCCATTAATATACTTGCTGTTGTGTTTATTCTCAGGAATGTGTTGCAAAACTGAATATGAGGCAGCTTCTCTCCATCAGTATGGACGCCCCAAATGTCAACTTGAAGCTTGTAGACCTCCTCCAGACTGAGCATGCTGAGCTGTATGGTGCTCATCTGGTTAATGTTGGAAGCTGTGGGCTTCACACCCTCCACAATGCACTGAAGGCAGGCTTTACCATGTGGCAGATGGACAAGCTCAGTGCAAGAGGAGATAGAAGACCTGAAAAGGAAACGAACGGTTCTGACAGAGGTGTGCGACTCCCTCCAAACAGATGCTGATAAGTTAGCCGAGCAGGCAGAGGGGAAATCTGGGACATTAATGGCACAACTGATCACGAAGTCCAACATCCTCAGAAGACGTATTAAAGAAAAACGGAACGAATTGGTCCAAACTGAGAAGCTGCTGGGAACAAAATCAGAAGAACTGAGGCACATGTCAGCATGATTGTTGTTGAGGGTGGAGCAAAGTTTTGTTTTGTTTTTTAATAAACTTTGTTTTGATTTACTATCCCAGCCTATTTGATTTTTTTGTATCCGAGTGGTCTATAGTCTTTATCACAAACTAAAACTGTTAAGTTAAAAGTATCACTGATGTAAATTGTTACAGCTTGAAGTGGCAGTGAGGTATTAAAAAATATTGAGAAGTTCTTGAAAAAGTCTTGAAAAGGTATTAAAATTAAGAGTATATGCAGGAATTCAAGATTCCTGCATATACCCTGGCTCACAAGGCACGGCTCTCTCAAAACAGCGATTGTCTCACTGGCTGTGTGAAGCTATCACTCAAGCCTATAGCTCGGAGGTGTGGAACCCCCTCAAGGCATCCGGGCTCATTCCACCAGAGCGCTATCAGTCACGTCCTCAGAGGCGGCTGACATCTGCGCAGCATCCCTGTGCTGATGTGTCCAAGTCTTCCATGACTCACTCGGTCTTATCCACACTTGGCGGCAGATGACGCACTGTTGGATTTGTTTGCTGCTGTCCCCATCCTCCTGCACTAAAGTGTCTGTGAGGACTGCAGGGTTTTTGTGGCTATTAGTTGTGAGATTAATCTTTTGCCATTATAAAACACTTCACGACCTACATGACATGGGCCTTAGAATCAGAGTAATAGGCCAATTCATTATCATGATAGGGTTTTTTATCAAAATAATATGTTGTTTGATACATTAAAACTTACTCAGTGTCAATAGAAAGAGGAACTAGTCTATGTTCTGCTTGTGGACCTTGTATCGCAGGTGGCATTGACTACATCAGCTTCGCCCTTGACCCAATAGCAACAGCTCTTAGAGGGTTGAAGCCTATAAAAAAATAGAAAGATAGTTACGTATTGTAACTGCAGATTCTATGAGTATAGCCATAGCCCTCTAAGATTCAGGCCACCTGCTTCACCAAAATTGGCTGAAGAAAAATGCTGATGTTGGGAGCAGATCTATGGTTGCGTAACTGTGATATACAGTAACTGCGGACGTAATAGAGGCCCATGCAGGGCACAAGGGCGCGAAAAAAATCTTCACGACTGCACATGCGCAAAGGGATAAACCCAATAGCAACAGCTCTTAGAGGGCTATGCTTATACTCATAGAATCTGGGGTTACAATATGTAACTATTGTTCTACAATATGAACATTACTTCCTTCTGAAGCAACACAAAACCTTTTGGTAACTTGTGAGATGTAAGGATTCTTAAAATAACATTTGTACAATCTTAATATTTGACGGGATCAATAATGAGCACTAGTGATGTGTGAGTCATGAGTGAATTGTTTGAAGCAAACAACTGTTTCTACTGACTCCGGAGTCACAAGTCCTCATCTCCACTGACTCATTCACTGACTTACCCCGTTGGCTCAGCGTCGTTAAATTAAAGGACAATTCTGGCGCATGAAAACATATCCCTGAGAACGGTCGACTCGGTACCCATGTGTTATTAACCCCTATGTTGGTTTTGCGCCGGAATTGTCCTTTAAAATGTACGGGACGAGGAGTTTTCTATCCGGAAGTTATTGTGATTGGGTTTATAGTATTTTAAAAGCCTTCACTGTCATACACAGGAATAAAACAACAATTATTGGAGACTGAGTACCAGCTGAAGGTTGATCTGAAAACATTTTATTAAGTAGGGATGGGCTCAAATGGGATGTGAGTGTTTCTGTGACTTGTTATTAATTAACATATATATACAAAACAATTTACAACTTTCCGTATAAACTGCAAAGACAAAAAAAAAAAAAAGCTTTTTGTCACTGCACCCTGCTTCCGCCAACTGCTCTCATCCACTTTTCAGATGAGACACATTTTGTCTCGAATGGGCCTAATAGCAATAGCATGACCTGACTACATCCATTTAAAAAACAAAACATAATAATCTATATTTTCTATCCTATGCAGGCCTTGCTTATCTACTTGTTTGTGGAACTCCTTCAAAAATGTCAGGTGGTGCAGCTAGAATCTCTTAAGGTAAGCAGCTGAAGAAACCCTGTCCCTGCATTGGACTTTTTAGACTCCACTGGTAACACTGAGAGCAGGCTTTGGCACAAAAGTGACAAAAGTGCAAGCTATTTGTATGTGAATGGAAATCTAAAAAGATGATATAGGGCAGTAAGCGCTTGAAAATCAAACCAGAAAATGGAATGCCAATTCTTTAACTGGTGTGTCATTCTCACTTTCTTTTGACTGAACAGAATGGGTGTCCGTATGAAGTACTGCTAAACTTCAGAAAAAATATTGTTTTCAGATGTTTTGACTTGTCATAACAGGAAAGGCACAGACATATTTAGTTAATGATGGCTAATTTACAGTACCATTGTACCAGTAACCCATGACAGTGAGTAAGCATGAACAAAACCAGGACCCTGGAACTAGCTCTCTGAAATGGAATGCAGTTGTTTTCAGTGTTATCAATTACACTCATGCTTTTCCCGCTATGACATGCCAAAATGTCTGCTGTGAAAAAGGTCTATTTCAATAGGATACAATTTACCATACATGCTAACGACAGCTAACTTCTTTGATTCTTTAATTTAGCTAATATTATGTCTCATTATTAGTAATACATGTTGACAGACAACGGGGAGAACATTCTTTAATTTTGATTAATCTGTCTATGTTGATCTTAGACAGGTGTCGCAGAGTGTATTGTGATGGATCAGGTGGGCGTTGAGGATCCAGGCCCCACAGAGGATGAGGATGAGGATGAGGATGATGATGAAAATGCACAAGCAGGTAAGAAACCTTTTTGTTAAGCATTATGAATGAAATCTTTTTAGGGCCCTATCTTGCACTCAGCGCAATTGCCTTTGACGCATGTATGATTCCTATTTTGCACCCGACGTACAGCGGACTTTCCCCTCCACAGACGCACGTCGGTAAATTAGGGAATGTATTTGTGCTCCCGGGGGCGGTTCAGCAAAAAGAGGAGGCATTTTCAGGCGCAAACGTTCCCTGGTGCAATTTTTTCAGAAAACAATTCCGCCACAGACCAGGAAAAACCTGGTCTAAAGTCAGTGGCGCGTTATTCCAATGTTATATTAGGGGCGCATGCTTGGCCATAATGTAGCGTGTGCACAACGCGCATACACTTCTCTCATCTACACGGACGCAGCAGTTCCCATTTTTGCAAACCATACATAATTATAAGGAAAAATATTACTGAAAATGCACTTCAGGTGTTTGGATAGTTCAGGAGGCACTTTACAGTACAGTCCTCAAAAAGTCGCAGCATTCTTTGTGGCTTGTTGTGTTTTACGCAAAATTTCCATGAATCATGGATGTGTTGATGACATAAATGAGGAAATATTAGAGGACTTAAGGAGACGTGATGTTGAACTACGCCGGGATTGGACACTTGAGGGTCCAGGAGTAACGCGCGATGTGCTCCTGGTGGAGCGGGTGGACGGAGATGGAGTGAGGGGAAGAGGAAGGGGCACAACAGGAGCAGGTGGTGCGTTTGGAGGCCCACGCTCCATGGCTGCAGCAATCCTCTCCAGACTGTGGAGATGCGCCCGAGAGGCCGCAGCAACATCTCCACCTGGTCAAGACGGGCATTTATTACTTTGCCCCAAAGCTTGGGTTCGGATTTGGCCAAACATTGGGCTTTTTGACGGGGTTCGGTTTCGGCCGAACTTTAGAATTGTTTTCACCGAACCGAATGCTTGCACGGCACGCGCTACGCTGGTCGACGTAATGGAGGTGGACCGTTCAATGCAGTAGGCTGTGAGAAAGGCCGCTCGGCAGCACCCCCAGCCCACTCTGCCCCAGCCAAAAGAAAGCGATCCAAGCCGAGCCACACGCCCAACCCGCAATGCTTACCTGTCCCGCGGCGGCAAGGATACCACACAACACACTACATCGCCGCTGCCAAAACACCTGCGCATGAAACATCCGAAAGAATACGAGCCGCGTATAAAGGAATCCACAGACAGCAACCAAATGCAGCAACCCCATGGATGTATTAAGAGAACGCAACCCCAGGTATGGCAAAGGAAGGACAGTCACAGCTAAAAACTTGTGTTAACCAGACAGTCTCTCCCGGGCTGTCAGCCGTTCTCTCGGAGTCTGCCTACAGTGGGAGCGGAGCGACTGCTGCTTGTTAGCTAACGTTAGCTTTCTAAGTTCACCCACCCAACATGCCTTCATCATACACTGGTTAGCGAAAAATGGACTAAACAAAATTGTCACTCATCTGGCAATGTGCTTTCCTACGATGCGAAAAGAGCGTGTGAATTCAACATTAAGTTGTTACATTTGTAAGGTATGTTATTGTGTAACCTCTCAGTTGAAGGTTAAGAGGAAGTTACAATAAACATAGAGCTTTGGCTGTGGCTCAGTGGTAGAGCGGTTGCCTGCAAATCGGAAGGTTGGGGGTTTGATCCTTGGCCCTGCATTCCCACCTCGAAGTGTCCTCGGGCAAGACACTGAACCCCGAGTTGCCCCTGATGCTGCGCCATCGGAGTGTAAATGTGTGTGAGTGTTTATATGATGAACAGTTGGCGCCTTGTATGGTGAATGGTTCCTGTACTACGTTAAAGCGCTTTGAGTAGTCATTAAGACTAGAAAATCGCTATGTAAAAACCATTTAATTTAATTTATTGTGACGGGAAAAACGGAAGTGAATAAAGTGTTGTATTTTCTGACGGTTGACTGTGTTGGGGTGGAATAAAGTGATTGTGATTGAATAAACGTCTTGGTTCCAGCATTGGAAGCCCGTGTCTTTATTTTAAAGTCAAACCTGAGTCTAAACGATATAAGAAACCCTCGGTTACACATTTAACTATTTTAGCGGCTGTGGACGTTGTTTACTGTTTACTGTGTTAATGGACTGAGGATGGGAGCAGGATTCGGTTGGGTTCGGTTTCGGTTTCGGGGTCTGGTTTGGTTTCCGGTTCGGTTTTGGGTTCAGCTTTTAACAGATTGACATTTCACAGTGAGAGATGATTTACGCTTGTGGTAGAAAGTCTAAAAAAGGGATTATACTGTAGAAATTAGAGCTCTCAATTTCCCTCTGTAATACCATTAAAATGTAATTATTTATCTTTAATAATCAAATTATATTTGAATATTAAATGCTCATATTGAGCCTATTATTAATATTTACTACTCCAGTGGTTTTCAACTTTTTTTGAGCCACGGCACAGTTTTTACATTAAAAAAATCCCGTGGCACACCCCCAACCAAAAATGACACATTGTAGCTTAATAATCAGAATCTGCATTTTTCCTTTTTTAAAATGTATCCATCGCTTTTGCAGGCTTACATCGATGATCTCGGCCCTACTGCTTACATCCTGTCACTGCGGGATACGCGCGAAAGGTGGCAGCAGGGCTCCAAACTAACTTTTTTCATTAGGATCACAGTGGCCCCCAACTAAAAATTTTAGGGGCACAACCAAAAGGTGCCGTAGAAATAAAGTTGCCTTGCCTTACAACCTCACCCTGTCAGTCAGTCACCAGGGCACAGAAACCACTGCTGTGCCTGCTTGGCTCCGAGGAAGTGTAACGTCAACAGCACCGCGACCGCTTTCGGCTCGCCATTAATATCATATCACAGCAAACGCTGTCTGCTTGAAGTTATGAAAAACTGTAACCACACTTGAAACCACTTTATCGGCATTTCCGTGACTCACTGTGACTTCCACAAAACTGCAGAGCCGACGTAGTTTGCATCGTCTGCAGCTCTGCGTGTGTGCGAGTGTGTGCCAGAGTGTGTGTCAGAGCTCTGCTCTCTGTCAATTCTCAGAGAGGACAGATAAGCTTGCGCTTACACGCTCTCAGGTACCGAAATGTCAACGTTTAACGTGTAAAAAAAGGGGGCAAATTTACTGGTCGCACATGTGCGATTGGATGTAAAATTCAGTCGCACACTCTCAAATTTTGGTCGCAAAATTACTGCCCTGCTGGCAGTAATTCTATTCTATTGTCTCTATTGTCAATAAGGTCATTATTGCACTATACTGCCACCTACTGACACAGAATAGTATTTAATTTATCTGCCAGTCATCATATTGAGGCACAGATGCGCAACAATGGAAAATTATTTGCAGTAACTCAATAGAAAAAATTGTTGGACCAATTAAGTAAAATCGAATAATTTCCCACGGCACACAGGACGATCTCAGTGGTTGAAAATCACTGTACTACTCTACTCACGCTTATGCATTGTCAATGCCACTATAAGCATGTGGTGTTATACGTTCTAGAGATATCTCCAACATTAGCTTAGAATTGGCACCTACTTCAGGGCGCGTTGCATTTCTGGCTCACCGCTTTGTTTACATTAATTTCCAACCATGATCACACAGCAACAGACGCAAATTAACAGAGAACTCTGTAATCAAACATTATCCAACAAGTGTAACGAAGCGACTCGGTTGTAACGACTAACGGTGCTCGGTTAGCACACTGACAGCATGTACAGCAAGCACAGCCAAAACAATATGTCATAAACAAAGTAACGTTTGTGTTAGCAACCATGCTAACAGCATTGATTACTTTGCCAAACGGTTTAATAGCACACTTTTTCTTGCCGGGAAGAATACAGCTAGAAGTTAATATATGAAATTGGAGCTCACTGACAGCTGAAAGGCAGCTAATGTTAGCATTAGCGGCCTCCATCAAGCTCCCAGCTGAGCTCCTAAAACTCGCGACACAGACAGAAAACAAGAACAAGCTAATTAATGATAACACCAGCATTTTGTGGATGTCAATTTTTATTTCATATTAAAACAGTATTTCCCATCCTTCATTTGATTCCCAGCTGCATTCCAGTGGCTCTACTGCTCGGTCTCTACCGTACCTCCGTGCCCTGAGACCTCACACTCCCGCTAACGTTATTGGTCTTTGGAAGTGACGTGACAAAAGCATTTTGTTTTAACATGTGGGTAGTCCAAGGCGAAAAGGGCGAGAATCACTAACCTTAGCCAACACATTTATAAAAAAAATAACCATTCGAATTGTAATGTCAGCATTCAATTATTATTGATTTATTTTATATTCAAATCATATCCAACTCCCAAAATGATAAAGTACAAAAAAATTGAAATTCCAAATTGTATGTCCACAACATTTTTTCTACATTTTTCTCAAAGTAGTATTAGAAATTAATTCAATTTAGGAGTTTCAACACTATAAGGTAAATAAAGTGCAAATAGTCTATATTGACGACGTTTCACTACTGTCCAAGACAATTGTGATTAAAAATTGTGAATAAACCATCCTGGAACGTTGTGTGGACTAGCCAGACCCTCCTCCGCAGCGCTGTGGAGGAAGGTCTGGCAATGCTAGACTACAGTGCAAATGACCACACTATTTCAACACACAGTATTGAACTGCAAAATATTGCATCATAACCTACTGCATCAGGACAGGGCTGATTTGAATTATATCTTCTATCTGTTAACTAGATTTTAGTTTCGGATTTTATACCTTCTTCTAACTTTAAAGCTATAGTGCATAGTTTTTGTTTCCCCCAAGATGAATTCTAAGTAATGACAACAAAACTGTCGTCCACAGTGCGTCCACATGTTACAAGCCTTCCGTGATCGCGCACCACCCCCACCCCTCCTCCACGCAGTTGCTATTAGCCCATGAGGACAGGAGGATTAAAAAAACATGATGGACTCTTCAGAAGAGGTAATCATCTTCACTCAAGTTTCTGCACGCGAAAATCGCCGGACGACACCATTTTCTGAACATAGCCATACTGAGAAATACAGAGAGAGTTGTGTGGAGCTGATAGTCTTAATCAGCTTTGTATCAATTCATCTGGCAATGGCTTGAATGTAACGGACCTTCATTAATATAAAAAAGTTACGCACTAAAGCTTTAACAATTTGCGTGTATGTTATTTTTGCCTAGGTGGTGTTGCATTTGTGGTAATACAATTGAATAATTATTACAACTCAATAAGTACAACTAAGTACTATTTTGTTGTTTTTATACACCAGAAGCTTTTGGATGGAAAAATGATATCCTAGCATTGTCAATATCTATGGAGAATTAGACGTTATTATGTGTGAATGTGTGGTTGGGTTCAATTGCTCTTCTGTCCAGTGGCTCTTTGTCTCCTGTTGCATTATATAGTCACCAAAGGTGCACATTTATCATATGTATGTGTTTGTGTGTGTGTGCATACACCACTGTAGCTACTGCTTGGCCTTGGTTTGGATGAGCAACCAGCATGACAAAGCCATCTTTCAAATACTGAATAACAAAACGTGTTTTTCCCTGAATGTGAGAAGGTCTACTGAAGAAGAATAGCCAACTAATATTTTGTATTTCAAAGGTTTAATCTCCCCTGCACACTTAACTATGTTTATCATTACCATTACAGGCATCATGTGGCCAAACACCAACAGCTGTATTTACACTTTTAGACCCTCAGGGATATCAATATGCAGAAAATCTTTCAGCCATGATTATTGGTGGATTAGTGATGAGCCTTATTTCAGGCTGATCCTGTTATTCACTGATAAAGTGTCAAAGGATCTCATTACACTTCTGAATGGACACATATAACTGTTTATTTTCACAGGTGTATGTGTTGAAAGAAACACATTGCACATATCCACAATGCTGACAATTGCTAACATTCCTTTACCATGCTGCCTGGAATAAAAAAAAAGAACTGCAGATATGTCACTTGAGGATTAAGACAATCACTGAACACATTCATCATAAATGTCATAAAATGTCATTTATGCATCTGCCCTGCCTTAAATCTTTAACTGACCTCTCCAAGTACTTTATGCGCGTTCATAGGGTATAAATGCAAACTCTGGAAATGAAAAGGAAATGCAAAATAACAGACTGTCCAAGTACTAAACCAGAATGTGTATGTCACCTACTGCGTCTTTGAAGCATATTCAAACACAAATGCACAAAGAGCAACTGGAAAGAAAGTGGTCTATTACTCACAGACTTCAACAGGATAATTGGCCGGTGTTTGAAATAATTTTTTTAAGATTCTAGCTCTAACGTAGCCTACAAGTAAATCAAACAATTAATGCTGAAAGCTTCACAAAGGGTTTAAACTATGATTTAAGAAATGATTTGTAGGTATAGGGCCTCTAAGGTTGTCACAATACCTGAATTTTAAACTTCGATACAGTATTAGTATAAAATGCTGAGTGGTATTCATCAAATGAATGGCGCCTCTCTCCCTCCGCACCTCCAATGCCCGGAGCTCCGCCAGCAAAAAGTCCGCCAGATGGTGGACACTGGCGCCATGTAGGAAGGACGGGTGCCATTCATCTGCGTGTACTGCCCGCGCTGGGCAGAGACACACAGATACGGGATGGGGCATACTTCAAACTTATAGTGTGAGCGATAACCAAGTGAAATTGGAGCGGGACGGAGCTGGAGATAGGTCAACTTTCCAATTTTTCTCCAACAAAAATCCGCTCTGTGCTCCATCCAAAATCCTCTTGCTGGCACTCCCCGCTCTTGTGCGCTCCGTTCCGCTCACAAAATAGGATTATTTTTTATTAACAACCTGCACATTGTGCTGGTACAATAAAAGTCACTAAATACATACAAACACATTTGTAACTAGAACGGCACTTGGAGAGTGCAGACCTTCTCCAAAGCCAATAGTCAAGTCTTCTGGGATATGCAACCACTATATATGTCTGGATATATTTCTGAAACTCAGAATCAGAAAAGGATTTATGGCCAAGTAAGTAACACTTACAAGAAATTTGCCTTGGTGGTTGGTGCATACTTAAACATATTAAACAATAATATGAAATAAACAAATACAGGAACAAATATGTACAATATAACTAAATGTATTAGATCATATTACTATCAACTATATGTAAATTATTAAAATTATGTTGAAATATGGTTGTGCTCATCATCTCAGCTGTGCATTTACTATGTACTAGTGATTGGAAATATTTCACGTACTTAACATACATCTGTGAAAACCAGAAAACACTTTACTATCATGCACATATGTACAAATACTGAAATAACATGATGAACGCTACAGATTTAGTGTACAGGCATACCAAGCACAGCACATAAGATGACCTCCTTACCACAGCAAGGAGTTAAATACTCACATACATCCACAGGTTACCGTCACTGTGATTCCTAACTATTTCAGAAAAACCAGCAGTCATCACTATTAAAGTTGTGTTGCATAACGCACGATTTGAGGGTGATGCTGTGTAACGCTAATACTATAATTATAGCGTGATAATCAATCACAAAGAAACAAAATAACTCAACATCTTGACGTGAGTGTCTGTCTGCGCATCCCATGGTCGCAGCTGCCAAGGTTAGCATAACAGAAACATGTATACAGCGCATTCAGAGTATGCATCTCAATCAGGATTTTTACGGATTGTCTATTTGCACCCCCGGTACTACAGTTGCGCTTTCTGTCTTCAGTGAAAGCATACAACCGTTAGTTAGTTAGTTAGTACCTATTTTTTTGTATACAGTATGGTTACCTAGCAACCGAGGCTTGAAGAAACCAAGTGGTAAACAGTTGTTCAACTTCCTGAAACAACTGCTAGGTGAGTGGTTAGTACGCTTACCTTTGGCATGGGAGTTTGGAGTTTGATTCCCCAGTGTGGTGATCTTATTTTTTTAAATTTGGATTGGATAATTTGCATGCAATTGCGCAAGTCAGGACCCGCGAACGCGAATTTTTTGCAGGGTGGTAGGGGAAGACTCATGAATATGCCTGCTCTGGTTGGGTTGGTTAGGTTTAGGCAAGAGGAGTGGGATTGGTTATGGTTAGGGTAAAAATGTGAGAGCGATAATATTCCAAAAAGGTGTAATACATGAGTAGTATGGATAACTGTGTGTAAATATATGCCAAGGTACTGTAAATGCACAGGGGTGCAAATAGCATACATTGATATTTGTACCAGATAGGGTATTAATAGAACACATTGCTGTGTGCACCGGCGGGTTACTAATAGCATTCATTTCTAATTGCACCAGGGTACGAATAGCACTTCTAATTGCACCAGGGTACAAATAGCATACACTTCTAATTGCACCAGGGTACAAATAGCATACTGATAATTGTACCAGGGGTGCAAATAGCATACACTGATAATTGTACCAGGGGTGCAAATAGCCTCACCCGGATTTTTACCGTAGTTTGCGAACATTTTCGTCCTCTTGCCTGTTTACGGCTTAAGGTCAACTCTGTTTCTTGCTATGGTTGTGTTACACAAACCAACCAGCCAACAGTTTGCAGGGCTGCAGTAGAAATGCATGGCCAAAAGAAAAGACGGAGAAATACACCTACTTTAAGACATTATGAAAGACTTATGAAAGATATCAACAGGTTTTTGAATATGCACAAACATTGCAACGCAGACCTTTTGAGGAAGGTGGTTAGAATGAGGGAGGCTGTGTTTGCACAGTCGAACAAGTCCGCCACTGGTGGGAAACGTTGAAAAGAATCCTATTTTGCACAGCTGCATGTAAACGGGAATATTAGTGGAATATTCACTTTCATTAGACATGTAAACAGCTTAGTCGGAATATAATCGTTTTTGGAATAAGGGCAAAAACCGGAATATTATGTACATGTAAACGTAGTTAGTAAGTGAACACATTACTGTTCAAAGACACTTCGGTGCGTACAACAGTTGGTGAACCATCCCTGTCCATTTGGTGCAACGTTCAGCGCTGAGTACAAAACTAATAAGGTTAAAAGCTCAGCAGCCTATTATTTACGCCATAGTAGATTATGACTGTTTCCCTGGCTTTCACAGTCTTTTAATAGGCTTTTAACTAGGAAGTAACATAATGTGAATCAAAGCGGTTTACTACTCAGTCACCCGTGAGAGGAACTGCACTGCCAAAAGATACTGATTTGGTCTGTGACTCTCTTGATTCAGTGTAGTCAGTTCACTGTGAAAATACCTTGCTAAATATATCTGAGTTTTGGGGAGCTGGTCTCTGGATGCATGGATGCCTAAATCTGGCTGTATATGTTTTGATTGATTGATCCCTGATGTTGATGACTTGTGAAGAATGTTGATGATTCTGAAATTTGTTCTTTGTTTTTCATTTTAAGTTGTTGTGTTTTGTTTTTGTGTCTGCAACATTGTTAATTGCGCTGCTGGCTGTCTTTGCCAGGACACTCTTGAAAAGAAAATTAAGATTATTTGTTGGGCATTGTTAGGCCTTTATTTGTATAGGACAGCTGAAGATGTGAAAGGGGTGAGAGAGGGGGGAATGACATGCAGCAAAGGGCCTCAGGTTGGTGTTGAACCTGCGGCCGCTTCGTCAAGGAGAAAAGCTCTATATACCAGCTACCCAGGCACTCTTGAAAAGGACATTTTTCAATCTCAATTACTCTATCTCCTGGTCAAAAAAATACAAAAATTAAGATTTGTTCACACATGTACTGAAGACCTATTTTAAAGGGAAGTATTGTAAAACTACACTTCATTTATCTAACAGCTATTTAGTTACTAGTTACTTTGCAGATTAAGATTTACATACAAAACACATGGATGGATTTTGGATTAAATTCCTCGGCAATATAGAAGGAAATTGAAGTTTGCAATGTCTCAATCAGCTCCAACATTAAATGACTCTTATACATTAATGCATTGGTAAAACATAATCCAATATGTGACAATATCATTTTTACAATTCATACTTGAAATAAAATTTGCTGATATCACCTCAGTACAATTTTTAATGCAGTAAAAGATCTAAATATTTCTTCCACCATTGCTTTTACATACATTATAGATTGAGAATTGTCTCCGCTAGTATAAACAACCCATCATTATCTAATCAAATGAGACAAAAACACCTCTTACCCATAAAAGCTGCATGTGTATGCTGAGCAGTTGCTGGTGTAGAGGACTGGCACCTTCTTTATTTAAACTCACGCATCAGCAGAGATGGCAATGATGGTGTGTTCACTTGTATGTGTGTCAGTGCCCTACTCTTACATTATGGACTTCTGCAGTGCCATTAATTTAACATGCTTGTTTTGACTATCATGTTTAATAATATACACTCTGCCAGGACCACTCACATCAAAGTTATTGCATCATAAATAGGCGGTTTATTTATGATTGACTGTTCTGGTTCTGGCTCCCCGGCCTGTCTATGCTGTCCACTGCAAAATAGCCTCGGGAAGGAACTTGTTTTGGTGGGTAGTAGATAATCTAGCTAGCTGTCTGGATTTACCCTGCAGAGATCTAAGGAGCAGTTAACCATAGTCCTCATAAATCGACCGGTGTTTAGAATGCCAACACAAAGAAAGAGGAAGGTGATGGACATCCACCCGAAAATTAGGGACATCCGGCAGAATTTCCGGCCCCTGAACAATCTCTAAAATCAATCGACGTCAATATAGACTAATAGACCCCCAGAACTTGTTGCAAGAGCTGTAACTTTGTTTGCCTGAGCAGTTTGGTCGGTTTTAACCGAACCCTGGAGCGTTTGGTTGGATAGCCTGGATCTTTTGGGGAGGTGTGAACGCTCATACGAACTCTAGAGTTCAGTTCACATTAGGTGAGAATGCAGTCTGACTTTGCACAGAATTTACGGACTTATGTATGATTTAAAGGATGATAACTTTCGAATCCATAACCTATTATGACTCGTAGAGGTCGACCGATATGGGTTTTCTCTGGCCGATGCCGATCTTTAGAAATCAAGGTCAGCCGATGGCTGATAAATGCTGCCGATTTTTTTTGCCCGATATTTGGCCGATATGTGCTTGTTTTTAAACCTCTATTTGAAAGATAAAATGTAACACAAATATACACAGAATTTCTCAACAAAAACATTCATTGAACACTTCACCAATCTACACTTGTATACTTCAATTAAAAATGTATAATTTAAAAACGGAACTGTATATTGTATAAATAATATATGAAAAATATATTAAATAAACGAAACAGGTAAGAAGAAAATAAACTTTGTCAAATAACACACAGCGCAAGAATTCACGAGGGGAGGGGCTGGAGGCAGGTGGTCTGAGCGTGCTGTAAAAAATGTTGCCTATTCATGTTTTTAACACTAGGCTGCTCGCAGATGCACCTGCCTATTAATCGGCTTGATATACTGGGATATTGGCCGATGCCGATTAAGTAAAAAAATGCCAAAAATCGGCCGATTAATCGGCCGACTGATTAATCGGTTGACCTCTAATGACTCGCTGCATCTCTGTGTGACAACACATCATCATCCCAATCTCATCAGGATCTTCCTTCTCCATACTCGCTTTCTTGTCAGCTGCTCATATTGTTTGCCTTCTTCTAACATTATAGAAACATTAAAGTATATGGAAGCACATTTCCGCCAGTGTGATGAAAAAGATCCTGTAAGTCATTGGTAATGACTTATCATCTCAAAATAATGAGAAACGTTCTCAAAATAATAACTTGGTGTCTCAAAATAATTACTTAGTATATTTTGAGAAAGCTTCTGATTATTTTGAGAACATTTCTCATTATTTTAAGATACTAAGTTATTATTTGGAGAAAGATTCTCATTATTTTGATATACTAAGTTATTTTGAGTAAGTTTCTCATTATTTTGAGAAAGTTTCTAATTAGAATTACTTACAGGATCATTTTTTTTTCAACACATGGTGGAACTGCGCTATCATAAAAGCAAAACCAGAAAATAATGTTGGTGTTCCTCCATTATTTCTGAGAGTAGAAGTGCCAGCGAGTTTCGCTAGAATATTCTGTCCAATAGACCATCGATCGTGAGACATTTGTTTACAAAGTGTGGGGCGTTTGAACGCAAACCGAACCATTGGAAAAATGCAACAATGTTGCAACTTCATCCCCAGAATCGCACACATCTACCAAACTATAGTTGTAAAATATTATACATATTTTATTTTGTTATATATACTATGTAAGTTGGGGTTCAGTATATTGACAGCCTTGTCCATCTGTCTGTCTGTGTCTCTCGGATACAGGTTTACTACAGCAGGATGCAGTAGCTCTGCACAACCAAGCAGAAATCCTGCAGCCCAACCTGCACCTGCTTGGCTACCTCTTCCTCTCCCGGCCCATGAGCTACGCCTTCAACTGCATCCTCCTCTTCCAATTGTAAGTTACCATGGTGATGAAGGAGCCCATCATTTCTGCAGGATCTCAGCATTGCAACATTTACAAATGCTACAATAAATAACACTCAGTGTAGGAGAGAGTATGTGGGTGGTAGTGTTTTTTACCATCACTTCAGTCCATTTGTGCTGTTTAAGTTCAACGTGGTTTACTATGCTGTGAGCTGTTCCCATTTAATATGTGCATTTATAAACAGGCTTGATCACAATTGTCTCAATATGTTTAAACCTATTCACCCACCATGTTTAGCACATCTCCACCAAAAAATTCAATAGTTACAGTATTTCTAGTCCTTAGAGTGGGATATAGAGACCTCAAGGTCTTTAAGGGGTTCAGTCAAATTCACCAACGCATTCTTATGAACAGGTCCATATGATATCGTATGAAAATGTATGCACAGCAAAACGTTTGATATCCTACAAAATTAGGAGCCCACCGACTGATCATGTGACGCTGGGTGGTCACGTGATACCTGCTACAGACCTCTGTTGTATCAGCGGTAGTTGGTGGTTCAGTTAACCCGAAAATAGGTAACTTTGAGCCGGTACAAAGCACCGTGAGCTGCCGGTTGTTTCGGCGAACAATTACGGTTAAATTTAGTCAAAAAAAAATTAGCGTTTTGCGGCGATGAAAGTTAAGATTAGGCACCAAAATGACTAGTTAAGATTAGGAAAAAGATCGTGGTTTGGATTAAAACACTACTAAGGAACACGCATTTTCTGGGTGAAAGGCTATAGTTTTCCCCAGGAAGCAAACTCTGCTCTCTGTGTTTTCAGAAAAAATCTAAATGTCTCAACATGAATCCAACACATTATTAGCAAATATGAATTCCCACTGAATATAAGCTTACTGGCCTATAGGCAGAGGTGGAAAGTAACAAAATAAATTTACTCACATTACTGTATTGAGTAGTTTTGTTGTGTATTTTGTATTTTTCAAGTATTTTTTAAAATTGGTAATTTAAAATGTACTTGATTACATTTTGAGTGAAGTATTGTATTTCGCTACATTACAAATCCCATCCGTTACTGAGTTTAAAAAAAAAACGTTAACTAACGAAAACCGAAAGGAAGAAAAATAATTCCACTACACCAGTAGCCTGGCTCGGCCCTCCTACGCACTTCCGCTCAATTTTCATTTCCCTTCAGTACTACGTCTGGGTTTGCGGTATAGTCTTGGGTTTTCTCCAGCCAAATTTTTGGCGGTCCAATCAGTGAACAGAGGGAGTGGCTGAGAACGATG
Organism: Perca flavescens; assembly: GCF_004354835.1. Taxonomy (NCBI): domain Eukaryota; kingdom Metazoa; phylum Chordata; class Actinopteri; order Perciformes; family Percidae; genus Perca; species Perca flavescens. The sequence continues at coordinate 7,589,823 of NC_041339.1, read as the reverse complement.
ACGTTGAGGCTGTGCGCTAGAGTTGAGCATTCGGTCCGTTGTGGCAACGCTGCAAGAACAATCTTTGCTGAGTTTTGTTGGTGGCCATGATGTTGTAGCCTTCCTCCCCACGGGGTTCGGGAAAAGTTAGATTTTCCAGCTCGCTCCGTTAGTGATGAAGGAGGCAAAACACTAGCGATGCTAAGCCGATGTCACAATCAAACGTTAGCGATTGGTTATGGCAGTTCCAGAGTGGCTCTGGAACTTCCATAACCAATCGCTAACGTTTTGCTCTTGTCAATGGAGAGTGGCCAGACTCTCTGTACAAATGAAATGTACCAGAGTCTGGTATGACCAGGCTGCTACATCTGCATATGCATATGTTTTTGTGAAAACATATGCAGCTTCTTCTTCTCTGGTCACAATTAAAAAGTAGTAGAAGAAGAACTGCAATGTGTCTGACCCCTGTGTTGGCGAGCCGCAAACTGAGCGAGAGACGTTAGCATGGACGTTAATGAGCTGTTATCCCTCGAAAATGTCAGCTCATGGGAAAGAAAGAAAGGTCGATACAGAGTGCCGAGTTTTTAACCAAACGTGGACTTCTAAGTGTTTATTTACTGAAGTCAAAGGTAAAGCCGTGTGCTTAGTTTGCGGAGAACAGATCGCTGTGTTAAAGGATTATAATTTGAATCAACACTACAATACTAAACACACAGAGAAATACAACAACTTGACTGATGCAGAGAGGGCACGGACATCTGAAGCTTTGCTAGTTAAGCTGCAAAAGCAACAAGGCATCCAGGGATACAGCGGTCAAGACCAGCTTTGTGATATCCCACAAAATCGCCAAAAACAGTAAGCCATTTTCCGAAGGGGAGTTTATTAAAGAGCGTTTGGTGGACTCTGCTGCGCTAATATGCCCAGAGAAAAAAAGAGACGTTTGAGAACATGCCGCCTGACATTAAATTAATATTGAGCAGAATTGAGTTTAGCCTGTTGATCCGGCCCTCCACAATGTGGCCCCTTGGGAAAATGAATTGCCCACCCCTGCCGTAGGACAACGTATGTAGGAGACTGGCTAAATTAATTCACATACTGTACATCTAATTAGCTCATTCGGAATACTTAGGTGTGTAGAAGCTAACTGCTAGTCTGGGCTGTGAACATTAGGGTCTAACTCATGTATGGAGTCAAAACACGTGATTTGGCCTTGATTTGCATTATAACTGTTGTTTATGTTTGTGAAGAAAAGAAGGATGGCCCTCAAAACTAACAATTTATGGTACTTTCACTTTCAGTTGATTGTTTGAAAACGTTTTAAGGTATGGTCTGAACTAAAATTGCACATTATACCTTTCTAAGTGTCTTAAATGTCATGTGTTATGTTGTTATTACATGTGTATACATTTGTATAGATGTTTATACATTTGTATAGATTTTTCTATAATTAAAAACAAAATAGTTTTGGATTTATGACTATTTTTTTGTAACTAAGTAACTTTTACTGAAAGTACATTTTAAATGAACTACTTACTACTTTTACTTAAAATTTTTCAGATAGGTAATTTCACTTGTACTTGAGTAATATTTCATCAAAGTATTAGTACTTTTACTTGAGTACAATATTTTAGTACTTTTTCCACCTCTGCCTATAGGTAAGAGATAAGACAGCCATCCACAGATACAGTATATCCTATCCTAAGGATTCACTGTGCCACATGTATGTGAAAACAAAAGATGATTTATGAAATGATTTTGACAATTATTAGTAATAATAATAATACTAATAGCTTAGTATTCTATGCACTAAAAAGGTATGTATAAAGGCTTTAGGCCGCCCCACATGTTAGTGTAGGACCAGTTTAATATGGAACTTAATGTTATACAATATTACTAGTAGGGGTCCCTGCTCCTTCTCTATTTAAGTTAAGGGGTCCTTAGTTTAAAAAAAAAAAAAAACGTTAAAGAACCCCTGGTTTAAAGTAAAAAGCTGTCATTAGACTTTTTTCCAGCTGCACTACGCAGGTGTTTTCCCACTGTTCACTACCTGCCTGGTACCAAACAGTAGACAAAGTTAGCGACTAGCTGGTAAGAGAGTGAATATTGGATTTGCATTCATCAAGTGTCCAGAAACATGATGCCAAATACATGCTAATGTTGCTGTGTGTCTGCTGGATGTGAAAATAGGCACCTGTTTAATACATTCGTCATACTGGCTTTATAGATCATACATTATTGTTGCATTTACAGCTTGTTGCACTGCCCCCAAGCTACCATGACAAAAAAAATTAACATACGCATCAATAGCATACACAGTTAAAAAAACGAAAAAAAAACGTCAAAGACAAATGGCAGACACCCACCCTCTGTGCTTATAAAGTTTTTGATTACAAGAAAGTCATGACTGCCCCCTATCTTTTTGCCTGTCCAGTGGGACTAATTAGTGAACTAAGACATAATTATACGGTGCCATCTAACTAAGAGATACTTTCTTTTATTTATAGAATACAAAGTCTAATTTACTAGACTACTAATTTATGACTTACTGTCTAATAAACTGTATATTTATGACACAAAGTCTTATATTAGAATATTTTCTCGAAATTTATAAAGTCACAAATGAAAGTCATAAACACAATCATTACAAAAGATGGATATATTCTTCCATGACTGGTTTTTCGACAGCATGTGGAAAAACATGCCACTGATTTTTCTGTGTACTAAGATCAGTATAGACTGAAGCTAAAATACTGTCTCCTGACCTCCATCACATTGTCTCAATTATAGCCAACATCCTAGTATGCAGTGGTGTAATGTAACTAAGTACATTTACTCAAGTACTGTACTTAAGTACAAATGTTGAGGTACTTACTTTACTTGAGTCTTTTCTTTTCATGCCACTTTCTACTTCTACTCCGCTTGAGCAATGATTGAATGAATGAGCAACACACAACTGTTTGGATCCTTTCCAGTTTCTAAAATGTGAGGATGTTTCTGCATCGACTACTTTTACTTTTAATACTTAATTTACATTTTCCTTACGATACTTACATACTTGTACTTAAAGGACAAATCCGGCGCAAAATGAACTTAGGGGTTATTAACACATCTGTACCGAGTTCTCTGGGATTTGTTTTCATGCTACTCAAATGTGACCAGTTTTAGCGCAAACCGCTAATTAGCTATTGGAAATAGCGATTTCTTTTTACTTTACCCTCTGCCCCGACGACTAGCGTTATAAGCTAATTAGCGGTTTGCGATAAAACTGGTCACATTCGATTAGCATGAAAACAAATCCCAGAGAACGGTCAACTCGGTACACACGTGTTATTAACCCCTAGGTTCATTTTGAGCTGGATTTGTCCTTTAAGTAACATTTTCAATGCAGGACTTTTACTTGTAATAGAGTATTTTTACAGTGTGGTATTACTACTTTTATTTAAGTAAAGGATCTGAATACTTCTCCAACCAGTGCTAGCATGTTTACTATAACTTCTATTTTCCACCAGGCACGTCTGCGCCGCGGCCCCCGCGAGTAATCGCTGCCATTCAAGTCAATGCTTGATATTCCACCAGCCGCGCCACGGAGCGTCCCAGAAGCGTGCATGAAGCTGCTCTCCGCTCCGCTAAAGATACGCGTCAGGTTTATTTACACATGAGCCGCGGACCATTCAGACTGTCGGGCAGGAAGTGAAACAGCAAGAGTATCCAGTCAGTTTGCAAAATATCTTTTATGTCTCCTTTACAACACCACGGACAACAAGACATTCATCTTCGAGGTTGACGCTCTTCTGAGAAGCTCCCGGTGTGGTATGGCACGTGGCGGAGGACGGAACAAAACCGGAACGCAGCACAGACGCGCCCAGTGGAGAATCAGGCCGGCTGCACACTGGCTGCGTGGCATGAGCCTGTCAGCTGCGTGGCGTGTCTGTTTTTATTCCGGCTCCCATGTTAACAGGTTAGAACTTGCACACTGCCTGCGTGACACACACGTCTCAGGCGCTGCTCGAACCACGGCGGAAACACTTGCATGCTAGAAATAGGACCGACGCCTATTTTTCACGCGACATAAATGCAGATATAAATGTAATTTAAAAAAAATAATATATAATCATCAATCTTCAAATATACAAAACAAAATATTCTGTAGCCTATTTTCCCGTTAATACCGCCGATGTTGTCTTTGCTGTAATCAAATTAGTATATACTGTATTTATGTTTAACATGGTATTTTATTTTATCAATGGGAAACATACATGTGTGCAGACAAGGCTAGCAGCAGCAGCAGACACGTTTCTGGTGTACAAAGACATAGAAAACGCCACACAGCCGCCACGCAACTGACACACAACAGAAACGCCACGCTCACGCCACGCAGCCAGTGTGCAGCCGGCCTCAGAGTCAGACTGTTGGAGAGAAACCCGCCAAGTCATTTCACTTTCAGTGTTCTGGACCAGCACAACTACTTTCAACTGAGCCAGGGTTGCACAGACATAGTATTAAGTATAAAAACTGTCCTTGAGGTTCAGACTTAATATCGTTGGCACAGTCTTGAGATATTGAGAGTTACAAGCCGGAGCCAAATACTTATGAAATATGATCTGCTTTGCTGCAGAATCTGCAGCCCACCAACCTTTTAAGATGACCAACTTGTTTTCAGTCACTGTTTTCATTATGTAAGGACACACAATGCAATTACTGCTGACACAAACATACTGTACATTGTTGTTAATTACAAACATACTGTAGTTTAAAGGAACACACCATATACCCTGCTATAAAAGCAAACGCTGTTTGATTTCCCTCATGGAGAATGCCATTATGATCATCAGTAAAAGTGATGATCTGTAAAGGTCATTGTACAGGCTGATTGCTTGATTTTTATTTCAAGTAAGCATCTGATTGATTTTTTTTTTTTTTTTACTTGAGAAAAACATGGACTTTAACTAGGATTTTGATCAACTGTGGCTACTGGGATAGCCACCATGTTAAATGCAACACACTAGGGCTGCACAATTAATCACATTTTTATCGAAATCGCAGTATGGACTAGTGCAATATCCAAATCGCAGGGGGGCGCAATATTTGTTAAAGGCAAAATATGTGTCAAACCATTCTGAATTAAGTATTGTGGTGCTGCAGAGACATCCTGGGCCTACAAATCCTATCCTACAGACTAAAGAAAAATCTTTTTTTGGTACAGATCCCCCCCAAAATCCCACTATAATCATTTACATTTTTTAAAATGTTTTTATTTTTCAGTGAAAATGAGAATAATGACACCAAAAATACCATTCCCTCCAATATCATGAATCATATCGCAATATCAGTCAAAATAATCACAATTACATATTTTCCTCATATCGTGCAGCCCTACAACCAGTGGTGGAAGAAGTATTCAAGTCCTTTAAAGTACTTGTACCACACTGTCAAAGTAGTAAAAATAAAAGTACTCAGTGGAGAAAAATCCTCACATTTTAGAAACTGGAAACAATCCAAACAGTTGTGCGTTTAATGGTCTAATCGTTTCAGTTGGACTTGTAGGCCTGTGTGTTGTTGGGTAGTTAAATTTTTAACAAAACATCGTTTTTTATAAACTATGTATGTTTTGTGTGCAAAAATTCTTCACTTGTAAAGTAACTAATAACTAAAGCTGTCAGATTAATGAAGTGGAGTAAAAAGTACAATATTTCTCTCTGAAATGTAGCGGAGTAGAAGTAGAAAGTGGCATGAAAAGAATAGACTCAAGTAAAGTACAAGTACCTCAAATGTACAGTACAGTACTTGAGTAAATATACTTAGTTACATTACACCACCGCCTACAACACAGTAATTCTTTATTTTTACAATGGCGTAGCATAGTCGGTATAGGCGTGTGTACGTCTGTGTGTCCTTTTGGGTACAGAGGAAGGGGACTGGGCTTTTAGCTTTGCTGCTGGAAGGTCTTGTTATCAGTGTGAGAGCAGCTCTGTAACACCTGGCCAATCAATAGTTCCCTCATTGTGTTCAAGGAGGCTTAGTGGTCAATCAATGCCGAGGCTCGAGGCTCGACCCCACACACACACACACAAACACACACACACACACACACACACACACACACCACACCACACAAAACATGACCTGCTGCTTTTACCCTTGCTGCCCCTTGGTCTTCATGTGCTTCCCTACACGGTGGAGCTGTTGTACAACACATAAAATGATACACTTACACTGAACATGCAAATACACCAAGCTTGCACACATTTCGAAACATTTTCAAACACATTTTGAAAATTCAGTGAATGCACATAAGTCAAAGAGACCATGCATTTTAGATAAGTTAGAGATACCAAAACCAGCTGTTTGTTGACCATAAATGTCATAATTAATGCATAATGTAATGCTTTAAAGGTCCCATTTTTGTAAAAAGTGAGATTTCCATGTTATTTCTTATTATATAGCAGGTCTAAGTGCTATATAAATACTGTGAAAGTATCAGAACGCTCAATCCACAGAGATGCACTTAGCCCGTATTCAGAAACTGTGCCTTTAAAGGAGACCTGTTATTCAATTCAATTCAATTTATTTATAGTATCAAATCATAACAAGAGTTATCTCAAGACACTTTACAGATAGAGTAGGTCTAGACCACACTCTATAATTTACAAACAACCAACAATTCCAGTAATTCCCCCAAGAGGAAGCATTTAGTGCGACAGTGGCGAGGAAAAACTTTTTAGGCACAAACCTTGAGTGCTAAGGAAAACTTTATTTTAGGGAGAAACCTCGGACAGACCCAGGCTCTCGGTGGGCGATTGCGCTTGTCTGACGGTGCTGGTTGGGGGTACGATGAACAGTGGCAATTATAGTCACAATAAAGATAATGGAGCTGTGACTAGAAATAGTAGTTGTAGAAGTCCATGGCATAACTAAGTTAAGAAACAAGAAACAACCTTTTTTTTGGGGCATGGATGCATAAAGATGGAAAGAGAGAGGAGACAGGAGCTCAGTGTGTCAAAGGAAGTCCCCCGGCAGTCTAAAATTATAACAGCATAATTAAGAGCTTGTCCAAAGCAAACCGAAAGGTTGGTAGATGAATCTGAGGACTATGAAGAGAAGCAGAGAAGATTATTTATGTTATTATGCTTTTCTGTATTTTCTGTCAAATCTATAATGTTACAATGTTGGTTGGTCGGATATAGTATGTTCAAAATATGATTTTAATAGAAACTTTTTTTATACAGATCATATTGACATTGAAATATCGGTTATGGCCATAACAGTAATGTTAATATTGGTTTTTGTTTTTGGCCAAAATTTTCAGCAACAGCTATGCCAGCCAGGGCATTAGATTCTTTATTGATATAAATGTATATATGTATATATGTATCAATGTGGGTTAACTCTTACACTGCTATTCTACTTTCAACTACAGTACTTCTACTAGGTTTAGAGTTTGCATAAAAGTTAAAGGGACAGTTTACCAAGACAGTATGTGTCGTTGACAACAATGTGTGGAGTCTGAGATGACAAATAATACCTACCATACACTAGAAGACTTTGAACAGACTTTAAAAAAGACTGAAGTCTGACACCATCTCACATCTAAAGACAATCATCTCACATCTAACGTTAAGGACTGTCATAATATGTAAAGACTGGGGATCTTTCAGGGTCACAAATTGCAAAAATGTAACCAAGCTAAGGTTAAGATATAACATGTCTTGTTGTAGCGCTCATGTGGCACAGACTGGAGTACTATGGGCTCCATAGTTGACACATTGGCAAATTCCACTTCGGGTATATAAAGGGCACAAACTACTACCATCAGCTGGTAAGTTAAGGGAAAGTTTGCCAATTTTCTGTTCTGCCGTACATGCAGATGAATGTCTCCAGTACGCGAAGGTCTGCTTTTATCCGCCGGTAAAACTCCCGTTGGATGACGCGCTTCAGAAGGGTTGAAAATCGGCAACTTTCCCTCTTTAGCGTTTAGCTTAGCGCGCCGTCATAGCAAACCATAAACAACACTGGCTCTAGCCGTTTGGTGCTGGAGGGAGCGCACCCATTGGTTGTTGACAATGTTCACATGATTTAACTTCAATACCAACACTTAAAACTTACGACAATATCAATCAATCGATTTTGTTGGAACGTCCAGACGGGAAAAGGACTGACTCGGACTGAGTTTTATGACCACCTTACACCAAAACAAACAATTGCGGCGACGGGAGAACGCCCAACTCTAGCGAGACTCTAGCGAGACTCTAGCGAGACTCTAGCGAGACTCTCATGATATCATTCCATCCATCCATCTTCGTCCGCTTATCCGGTATCGGGTCGCGGTGGGAGCAGCTCCAGCAGGGGACCCCAAACTTCCCTTTCCCGAGCAACATTAACCAGCTCCGACTGGGGATCGGCGTTCCCAGGCCAGGTTGGAGATATAATCCCTCCACCTAGTCCTGGGTCTTCCCGAGGCCTCCTCCCAGCTGGACGTGCCTGGAACACCTCCCCTAGGGGGCGCCCAGGGGCATCCTTACCAGATGCCCGAACCACCTCAACTGGCTCCTTTCGGCGCAAAGAGCAGCGGCTCTCCGAGCTCCTCACGGATGACTGAGCTTCTCACCCTATCTCTAAGGGAGACGCCAGCCACCCTCCTGAGGAAACCCATTTCGGCCGCTTGTACCCTGGATCTCGTTCTTTCGGTCATGACCCAGCCTTCATGACCATAGGTGAGGGTAGGAACGAAAACTGACCGGTAGATCGAGAGCTTTGCCTTCTGGCTCAGCTCTCTTTTCGTAACAACGGTGCGATAAATTGAATGTAATACCGCACCCGCTGCGCCGATTCTCCGACCAATCTCCCGCTGCATTGTCCCCTCACTCGCGAACAAAACCCCAAGGTACTTGAACTCCTTCACTTGGGGTAAGGACTCATTCCCTACCTGGAATAGGCACTCCATCGGTTTCCTGCTGAGAACCATGGCCTCCGATTTAGAGGTGCTGATCCTCATCCCAACCGCTTCACACTCGGCTGCGAACCGATCCAGTGAGTGCTGAAGGTCACAGGCCGATGATGCCATCAGGACCACATCATCTGCAAAGAGCAGCGATGAGATCCCCAGCCCACCAAACCGCAACCCCTCCCCACCCCGAGTACGCCTTGATATCCTGTCCATAAATGTTACAAACAGGTTTGGTGACAAAGCGCAGCCCTGGCGGAGGCCAACCCTCACCTGAAACGAGTTTGACTTACTGCAGAGAACCCGGACACAGCTCTCGCTTTGGTCGTACAGAGATTGGATGGCCCTGAGAAGAGACCCCCTCACCCCATACTCCCGCAGCACCTCCCACAGTATCTCCCGGGGGACCCGGTCATACGCCTTTTCCAGATCCACAAAACACATGTAGACCGGTTGGGCATACTCCCAGGCTCCCTCCAGGATCCTTGCGAAAGTGAAGAGCTGGTCCGTTGTTCCGTTGTGTGTCATTCCGATATTGGAAATTAGTCTGCGACAGTGGAATCGCTTGAAAAGTTGTTTGGTTGTCATGTTAAGCAGCACAAATACACACAAGCTGTTGAATTGTGTGGTGTGTTGATATGTTTGCAGCTCATTTTTGGGGGGACAAGGTTACATACTAGGAGAGGGAAAGTTTCTATTCATATTAGATGAAAACATGCCCTTAATTCCGGAGGATTTTAGTTCCATTTAAATATGCGTAGTTAATATCTCAAGTCAGAATCATCTTACAGCTTCCTTGACATTCTCTTTTCTTTGCTTTGGTTAGTTATTCTTATTCAAAAATACGGCTTTGACTGCTTTAGATGAGAGGACTAGCCTGCATGAAAATTCCTAAATTTGTTGATATTTCCTTTTAAGATTTGAGAGAGAGAAGATTTGAAAGAGTGGGTGTAACTCAGCTCTCCAAAATAACACTTGTCTGTCTGAAGAAACTGCTAATGGATTTTCTCTCTCAACAACCAACTGTTGAGAGATTACAGAAGCTTAGAGTTATAGGGAATGGAACAGATGTGGAGCTACAAATACCTTGTCTTGGCATTCACTTTGGATTGAAGCCTTCAGTAAAAACACTCATTACTAATGTTCAGCAACATCCATTTCCTTTATGAAAGCACATTTTGCCAACAGATTTTTGGCTTGATAAGAGTGTGTGATGCTCAAAGTACATATGAAATGTATGCGTGTACCAAACTGTTTTTATAGCCCCCGAAGGCAATTTTTGTTTTGAGCAGATATAAAATAGAGAAGTTGTGGAGGATAAAGGCACTGCGCTGCAAACAAGAAATTATTTTAACTCAAATCCCTAAGCTGTTCATAGCCTCAGATGCTAAAATGAGGCAACATCCTCATGTTTAATTCAACGGGGGACTGCTTGTTCAACTTCAACTTTATAGTTAGAGAGAAGTTACTAGCAGTACCCAATACCTAACAACCTCCCTTCCTCTCCTTTTTCTTTCTCTTGTCTAATTCTTAATCTTTCTGCAGCATTTCTATTGGAATAAGTTATGTCTTAGCTGGCAGTGAGGCCTACGCTGCTCTTCTTAATGTCAGGTAAGTCTTACACATATACAAAGACTCTATGGAATTACTGCAATTACCTTAAACATTTTTTTCCTTAATATCTTGAGTAACTTACGGTTGTATGGGTTGGAGTTCAGCAGCATTTTATCGAATCTGAATCCAGTATCAAATCTTCCCATTGCATCTGAAGCCTTTCAAATCGCTAATTATTGTAAATGATTGATATGATATGGATGAACGTTCATCCCGTGTACCTCACTTTAAAAAAGAGACATTAGAGGACAAAAATGTCCCCCTGAACTATTATGAATTCATTTATTTTCCACTTTCACTGAGTTAATTTGTTTAACCCACATCAGCCTGATCAAATATTCTTTCACTTTTTTTGAATTTTGTTTAGCCTGTTTGTTTTTTTATTTTATAAAAAGTGACACACAAAATGAATTGGTTTCTGTATACTAAATGCTAGGGGAATTTATTTTTTTTTTCACAGTCTGAACAGTCTTTTGATTTAGATTTTTTGTGTGTCAGATTTAAAATAATCTCCTTCTTGTTACTTTATAACACAAAAATGTCTGCCTAAAAAACTGCCATAAAATATTATGCCTTCATTAAGGGCATAATATTTTAAATATTTTAACCAACATCTGTCCTGATCACAACTACCAAATATGTATTCATTTCCAGAATTGTAACCCTTTAAATTCCAGGTTGTTTACTTATTGCCACTATTGTTTTTTTAGGTGGGGGGGAACAACACAAAAATGAATGATCTTCTATATAGGCTACTAAATGCTACCTGGAATACTCTTTTTCTTTTCTTTTTTCACAATCTAGGGTATGTCAAAGATGAGCAACAACATTGATTTCAATGAATTTTTATGTTTGCACAGTTTTTTTTAAACTGATGCAACCATGAGAGATGATATCTGCCCACTAAAGTGGGAGGCTCTGAAAGCATTGCATGAACTTACAGCATTCTTTTTAATTAAAGTAACCAAACACACACACGCTGCAGAGATGTTTCCTTAGGCAAAATATTCTATTGTCAGATGATGAGAATTTATTTATTTTTAAGTGTCCTCTGTTAGATGACTGACCCTCGTCTGGAATTGAAATCTTCACTAATGAATACTACATGAATAATACATTTTTGGCCACTACCTTTTAAGAGGGTATAACTGGCTGAATTAGCCGACATGAATCAGTATTTCTAAATGCATTCACGTACTTCTAAATAAATCAAATGATATTATGATATACTGTACTGTGGGGCAGGAGTTTGCCCAGTAGTCATTGAAAACATTTATACTATACAATAAAAGGAGAGTAAATATGTAAAGCATATTATTTAGGTGCAGGTTTGTAACATGTTAAACATTAGCAATGCAAATGTTAGACAGTTAGAACATAGACTAATTGTGGTATAAACAAACCAAAATGACTGGGTGCTAAATGTTGCGTTAAATGCATGCTGCACCAATAATCTTATAAAAATAAATTCCATTCAACTCCCTTGTTTTAGAATGGACTGCCAGTAACTCCAAGTAACTTGCCCAACACTGCTGATATTTACATGTTCTTTCTTGAAAAGACAGTACAATATGTGCAATATGTTGTATTATACAGTGAGAATGCATGACACATGTAAGTCAATGCACTAACTGTAACCTGTAGCCCGTATAGTTTAAAGCATTTCCAATATTTGCTGATTATTGTTCCCACCAGAAAAATGACAACATCATTTGTTTACAGCTAAAACGTTTTTTTCTGACAACTGACTTCTAGTTGCAGCATGGATTATAGCTGTCATCTCCCAACACAAAGCTTTGGTCTTCCTTTATCATTAAGATGATCCCCACATACGTCAGTTTCAGAACAGCCTTCAGGGTAATACTGTGTATATACAGGGTTTTCCCCAGAAAAGTTGTTTAGCCTGGTGGCAGGTGTCTTTTTTCCAGTCACAGACTGATGGCAGTGTTGATGTAGAGCCCAATAGTTTCTGTGATAACAATATCGTGGATGGAATCGCAAAATTGAGAATCAAAAAAAGCTATGAAACAGATTCCATAGGGCCAGGCCGGTATTAAGACAATGTGGTGCCCCGTCCAAATTTTTGGGGGGTTAAACTGGCCACTTTTGATTATTGTTAACCCCACTTCCCATCCCCCAAATGATACATTTGCGCGTACTTGTGGACCAACTCAACTCTGACAGATTGGTGAAGGGAGTGATAGTGGTCATGTAATATTGATTTATTTATAATTTATTATTATTATTATTATTATTATTATTATTATTATTATTATTGTGAAATTAGTGTTCATAAATGAGTAATGTTCTTTCAACAATTTCAAGTGAATAATATAACAATTTACGGAAAATATTGTTAATGCTTGTGTCATGTGGTGTCTCCCCCCACTGGTTGTGAATGGTTGGTGCCCCTGGGCACTGGCCCAAGTGCCCTTATGGATAATCCGGGCATGCATAGGGCCCTACATTAATCAATCATAGTAACATCAGTTTAAAAAAATGGTGCAAGTACCACAGTATCACTACGTCTAAGTTTCATTTAACCGTTTTAAAAATGTCTTAAAATACATTAAAAAAATAATTAATCAGGCTTCCAATACACTGGGGGAAACCCTGATATATAATAAAAGCTAAAATGCCTCTGTATTTATAGGTGTTCAGTTGTTCACACTGAACAGAGTGTTATCATACTGGTGTCGTTGACTAACTCCTATAGCACGCTCAAGTCACTGAAGCAAGAATCGATGAGGCACCGTCAGCCGTCTCTTCAGCTGATTGTTGCCCCCCACCCCCAGCACACACCTCCTCTTTCCCTCTCCAAAGCCTGTAATTATCTTTATCAGTTAACAGGACTAATTTATTTTGTCATGCCCCAGTAAATACTTAACGCAAATAGTATTATTTAAACTCTGGGGGTCGGTTGGACCGCTTCATTGGCACGCCTGGGTGCTTCATTATCGACCTTGTCAGCGCCAGGGGAGATGCTGCGATGCGTTGTGGGAGTGGGAAGGCAGGGTTACTGGAGTGAAAAAAGCTTGGGCAGGCTTCTTTGGATAAACCACGTTATTCCCCCTCCCCGGGGGCTGCAATCAATAAGTTACTGCAGGTCTGTGCAAAAAAACTCTCCTCTCAGTCCCACTGCTGGAGGATAGTGAGTGTCTTGGAAACAAATCCCTCAGAGCTCTGCAAGGTGTAAAGCATTAAAGAGATTCACTTTTATAACACAGGGACCAGATTACTGTCTCTAAATTATTCCTTCATCAGAGTTTGAGCTCATTATGCCTCGGCCCAGCGACGTGAGCGAAATGTGAGGTGGTAACGTTACCTTGGTCCGCTAAACAAATAGCCCAAAATATGTGGTTGTTTAAAGCTATAGTGCGTCATTTCTCTCGCCCCCTTAAGGAATTCTAAGTAATGACAACAACACTGTTGTTGCATTCACATGACACAAGCCTTCCGTAATCGCACACCGCCCCCACTACCCCTCCTCCATGCAGTAGCCAAGGAGGACTAAGGATTAAAACAACATGACAGACTCTTCAGGAGAGGTAATTATCTTAAGTCGATGTTTCTGCGAGCGAAAGTCACCTGACGGCACCATTTTCTTAACACAGCCATACTGAGAAATACAGAGAGAGTTTAGTGGAGCTGATAGTCTTAATCAGCTTTGTATCAACTCATTTGGCAATGACCTCAATGTAATGGATGTTCATTAATATCAAAAAGTTATGCACTAATGCTTTAAACCTACCTGTTATTACTTGCATGCAAACAGAGCATTTTCTCTACCTGCTTTCCAATAAATAAAAGCCTACCGCTGTTTCGGCGATGGAAAGCTTTTCATATGAAGCAACAGCAGAAAGATGATAGCAGCGTTTCCGCTATACATTTGGCAGCGGCGCACCGCCATTACAAAATTGTTGCCGCCGCTCCTTCAGCATTTAATGAAATGTCATAAAGTCGTGATCACTTGACTCTGCGAAGCCATCTGCTCCACTGAACTCAATCATCCGCTTCCTCTCAAATATGATGTGAGATGCACATTTCAAAATGTGTTATGTATCTTAAATTGTTCATTAGATATGTGTGATGTATGTAAAGCTGAACAGACTCACAGTAGTAAAACAGATTTTATTCTGATCCAAAGACTCTTTCTTTGAAAGAAAGGACACTAACATTATATCCTGGAATGTAATTGTAAGACACACAGTGTGATGCTTTTGAGAAACAATGGCATAAAAGCAAACGGAACTTAAAAAGGAACTACACGCTGTATTCACTTACTGTTGACAACTTTTTCCAGCTGTTCATCCCTGCCCCCCTCAACTGAAAAACAATTGTAACAGACACTGGAGAGGTGCCTCTTGTACTGGTTCTCTGAATGAAGAGACTATCTCTCCAGCTGTAGGCCGCTCGGAGACGGTTCCGATCAAACTATCAGTGATTCCACGCCAGCACAGGTGCTTTATAGAGAGCCAAAGCCACGTCCCTTCCGGTGGACCTCATGGGACCTTAATTCAGAAAAAACGAGTCAATGGAGAGATAAGAATTATTTTTTGATCCCGTTTGAACTGAGCCATGGATTACAAATATGATGTTCATCAATTTAAAAGATAATTTTTCAACCGAAGAAAGTCTCAGTTAGCCCTAGGTTTGTCATAGTACCACTTAGTTTTGTGTGAAACAGCTCAGTGAACTACATCTCTCGTCTCACCTAGCTTGATGCTCAACTTGCTCGCTAGCTAGCTAGCTTAGCTCTGTTCCACAACACATTATCTTACCTGATGTGTTTTATCCTGTGAAGTGTTTTCAGCAGATAAGCAAAAGAACGTAACGCTACATCCCCGGTACGAGACATCGTAGCTTCAGCGAGATGTCATCCATGCGACATTGAAGCGTGTAGTCTTTCTAATTACGTATTTTCACTCTTATATTTCAACAGTTTAACAATAAACTGAGACTTTCTGCGGTTGAAAAATGATCTTGTAAATTGACGAACATCATATTTGTAATCCATGGCTCAATTCAAACGGGATCAAAAAATAATTATTATCTCTCCATTGACCCTCGTTCATATTTTTTTGAAAGATAGGTCCCATTGGCCGGAAGTATAAGGACGTGACTTTGGCTCTCTATATGAAATAGCATAGGGCGTGGCCGGGCAAGCTGGTGTGTCTTAAAGAAGTATCCACGTACCTGATCTCAGGGGATCATCCCCGTACATATGGAATATGTAACGGTGGAGAGATAGTCTCTTCACTCAGAGAACCAAGGTTACAACGTAACCAAGCGATCTGACCCAAATACAGGAAGGGAACCAAAAACCAGAGCATTTACTAGCCTGCAATTGAAACCTTAACTTTCAGATCCATAAACTGTTCTAACCACACGTTGCTGGTCGTCTGTGACATCATCATCTCTCTCTCCTTCACTCGCTGTCTGTCAGCTGCTCATTGTGCGCCTTCTTCTAAAATATTAGAAAAACTAAAACAAGCCAGAAAACCCAAGACGTTATGATTGTGGTGTTGCTCCATTATTTCTGAGTCAAGAAGTGTCGGCGAGTTTAGGATATTCTGTCCAATAAACAAGCAACCGTGTCGATCGCGTGACGTGTGTTTACCGTGTTTGGTGCGTTTGATAAAGTACAGTGTGAACGCAAACCCATCCAGAATGAAAAATGCAACAACACCCCTCAACTCAAGTGAAGTGCAAAATGTACTGCCTCTGTGATTGAATCTCTATTAAATGGTTGTTGTATGTGCAGAGAAATGTATACAGATACAAGACATTACAGAACTGTGGCATGAGTCGAGGACCTACTTCTTGCATGTACATTCCTGGGTTTTCTTCCATTTCCAAACTGTTTTATGTGATTTCAAGCCTTACAGCTAACTCACCAGATGTTGCCTTAGTTTTTGAGAGACAGATTTTGTTTTGGAATGTGGCTGTACTTTGGCCACAGTTTGGAGGAGGTATTCCTCACCAGGGTTACGAAGTACCAGACATTTTTCTCACATCTTGGATGTGAATGGTCAGTGTAACGCTTCTCAGTTCAATTTTCTAAGCACAAACGGACATTTGGAAAAACAGAAAAATTGGTTCAAATATCCAATCTTTAATTTTTTTCCACCTTGACGAATAAAAAAATTGGATTTTTAACCTGTTTTTCCAATTTTCAGTTTTTTATTCAGAGGATCAGAAATTGCGAAAATTACAAAATTGCATCTGAGCTCCAATTATTCAATACTGCAATGGTATTCTATTCCTCTACTTTGCAGAATATGCAGGTCATTAACTGCATATGGACAAAAAAAAAAAAATAACTGATAGAATTTGGGGTCAGAGGTGCTTGCAACTGATAGTTTAGAGGTGGGGGGCGGGGCGTAGCTAGGCGGAAAGAGGGAGAGAATACCATTGCAATATTGAATAATTGGAGCCCAGATGCAATTTTGTAATTTTCTAAATTTCTGATCCTCTGAATAAAACAGAAAATTGGAAAAACAGTTTAAAGATCCAATTTTTTAATTTGTCAAGGCGGAAAAAACTCAAAAATTGGATATTGGAACCCATTTTTCTGATAAGTGTTACACTGACCATGAATGCTTACTGACTGTCAGTTTATGTCATGTTGGTAATTTGCTGACCAGGAGTGTGCAGGGGACCGGATGTTCAAGAAAAAAAACCAGAATAATTTGAAAGGTTCTGTTCTGCGTTGGCAATTCTACCCATTTGGTCACGACAGAGGTCCAGACAGAAGTGTGTGTTGTTCAGTTGTTATGAAATGTGAACATGAATAAAAGCATTCCAATGTGTGACTGCTTGTGTGTTTTCTCCACAGCCACATCTATGTGATCCCGGCCTTCGCTTGGATTCTATCTCTTGCTATCTTACTCGCCTACACAGTCATCCAGCCAATCACTTCGCTGCTTACCCTGCTGAAAGGAATGCTGCTCGTTGTCACGGTAACCATTATTCTATTTCATTTGATCATTTTCACTATTTGTTCCCAGTAATGAAACTAATTATTTTCAGCGATGATAACATGAGTTCATGGGGTTCTATTTGGTTTCATTCTACAGTACCTTTCATATGTTGCATTGACTGTGATTACTCGTGCCCATTTTATCAAATGTGTTCAAATCCTACACTTAAACAATAGCTTTTCAAAGGATTGTGTAGATGATGTATTGTTATACATTTCTGTATATATTTCAGTGCCTTCTTTGGAGATTTGTATAAACATAAATGGGACGTATCCAGACGCAATGAACGTATCTAGCAACCCTCCAATATACTGGCTGAAGGGAATAAAAAGTATATATTATATTTGGGTATCATCTTCCACTCTTCTCTTTATGCCAGGGAATACAGCAATACAAAACCAAAAACAAAACTATTATTATTATCTCAGAATTACGATCCTTTGCATCATGTCAACTTTGGCAATTTCTGCTGTTAAAATGGTGTGGCCAGTTATCAATAAGTTCTATACATTTTTACCTTTTTCAGTGTAATATTTGTGAAAGTAGCAGCAGCTAGAAGGTCACTGTTTTTAGTTTTAGATGGTCCATATTTAGAAAGTAATTTTTTAATAATGGGGATGTAGCTACAGGTCCAAATAAACAGAATATGCACTACTTTTGTCATCTAAATGATAGTTGATGATCCATTTTTAGCTACTTAAACATGGATCATGTTGGGTTGATTACTGGGCTGCCTTTCACTAAAGGCCTTGAGTGGTCAGACGTACAGTAGTTAAGATTTCTAGGATTGATCTTGAACCGATCTTACATTTGTGTGCCTGTACACTGCTTGATTTAATTCTCTGCCAAGTTTTCAAAAACATAGAACCATGTGAAAGTAAGATTTACCCTTGACAGTGCTGACAGCGATGTATGTTTGACATTATGTCATAAATTAAGGTTGAGAAAAGGTTAGCAGGCTTAGCAGTTCAATTACCAAAGACCTTAAGAATTAGGGAAATTAGAAAATATAATTTCTTAGAAATAAAATACTGTAGTATATGAGTATATATTTATCCTGGAGTGTTTTACCCTCTGTCTTCTAAAGAAGAACTAAATGGAAATCTTTCAACAGTCTTCTCTAACCTTCACGCTTCACACTTTATGGGCTTTTCGGCTTCATCTTTATTCACTCCCTAAAAGTATATATCCTTTGGCCATTTTTGATCGATGTCATGTTGCCATGACGGCCACGATTCCCGAGGTCATGCTGGCAAAATGGATAGAAGTGTCATTGTGCGCTGGTCCCCTCATACAGAAGCTGTAGTGCTCATTGAGCCCCCCACTGTGTGTGTGGTAGCTTTGGGCTTTTCCAGGTCAGCGCCTGCTAACATCAGTTGAGTGTCAGCAGCTCAGCAGGAGTTCTTGAAGGCAGTCTTTAGGCTCGGGCCCGAGTACACTTAACACCATCACATTCCACAAGGTTACACTGCCTCCAAGAATTGTACAGTTGGCTGCTACGTCTGCTGTGTAAGCTGTTAACACTTTCATCAACACCCTCTTCCTGACACTACTCACACAATATTACATTAAAATAATAAATTAAAGGACATGTTACATTTTCAAGTCTGTCTCTGCAAGTCTGTCTTACTGTAATGAAATGTTCACATAACAATCTTGGATGTTCATTGAGAGAACTGACCTCACAGCCAATATGGACCAGAGGAATAATTACAGCGACCAAGAGAACATTTCAGTGTGTTACTCTGTAATGTCTTTTTCCATCTCAGTAACATTGCATAAATTCGACCCATCTTATCATTTTGGTGATGCTGAAACTGTAATCCGTGCATTTGTGTCTTCCCGACATGATTACTGCAATGTCCTTTTTTTCTGGTCTTCCAAATTGTGCCACTAGAGGCCTTCAACTTGCGCAGAACACTGCAGCCAGAATCCTGGCAAAAACTAGAAAATATGATTACATAACACCCGTTCTGGCCTCTCTTCGCTGTCTCCCAGTGCAAGCTAGATCTGATTTTAAGATTAAAGGAGCTCACTCAGTTGACATTTTTAAATCTAGTCTAGTATCTTCACCTCTACTCATTATACTACAGCCAACCATAACACACCATCCTCTCTGCTTCCTTAGCAAAAAAAAACCTTTTTTCACTTTTTTGGTTTTGTATTGTTTATAATTACTGCTTTAATGCTGTTCAATTGTTTTTTTGCTGTCTGTTATTTCTGTGCTCCTGTAACTGTAAAGGGCACTGAGACCATGTTTAATGGTGATTTTACACTTTAAATAAAATGTGATTGATTGATTGAATGAATGATACCACTACAGTAGAAGTAGTAATATTGATTATGATTAAGTAACTTGTCATATTACTGCTTGACCAAAACTCTGCCTGATGCCTGTCTTGGCCAGGAAACACTTGTAAAGGAGATTTTGAATCTCAGTGAGTGAATAATACATTTTAAGCATATGATTGTGCATATAAAGCCAACAAACTGTGCAAAGACACATCACCATGTAATATTGGGTCAATCAGTAGTCCATATCTATGACGTTCCACTTCCGGGATTGCTCCGGTGATGCCGGAAATTCTGCCAGATGTCACTCTATTCGGCCGGATGTCCGCTATCTTCCGCTTTCTTTGTGTTGTAATTTCTGAGGACTATGGTTAACTGCTCCTCAGATCTCTGCAGGGTAAATCTAGACAGCTAGCTTGACTATATGTCCAATCTGAGTTTTCTGTTGCACGACTAAAACAACTTTTGGACGTACACGTTCCACCAAAACAAATTCCTAACCGAGGCTATTTTGCAGAAACACCGTGGCTCTGTCCGGGTCTTAGCACGGCCATAGACGATTGTGATTGGTTTAAAGAAATGAATAAACCAGAGCACGTTTTTCTCCCATCCCGGAATGCTGTGTGGGCTTGCCAGACCCTCCTCCACAGCGCTGTGGAAAATAATACTGAGGTCTGGACCTCGGTGTCCTCAATGGTAGATACAGCCATGAGTGGAGATGAATGAGTAGATGTTGAAGCTGTAGGAAATCATCTATCCATACGACATATGACTCCGTAAAGGATCTTCCGTTATTGAAGAAAACACCCCCAAAACCTTAAAGCCCATGCTTTCATGCACAAACTGAAAAACACTCTCACTCCGTTGTGTAATCACAACTGAGTCTGTGCCACAGAGGTTCAATTATGTAGTTATTTCTGAGGCCAAGTTTCAGAAGAAGGTTGACCATATACGTAATCATAGCACCACAAAAAGTACGGTATTGTTTTGGGGAGGTTGTTTCATCTGCACCCTGTAGATGGCGACATTTACACAGAAACTCCTTCACTTGTATCAACATGCACACACATAACACACAATAGGAGAGAAATGTGTCCTAGAGCTAAGTCCCGAACAGGGGGAGGTGTTAAGATTTAGAGGTTCAGTTGTGGAGCAGGGCACTGAGAGCCATTCCCTGTACTCTGCATCAATATGAGAAAGAGCCGGCCAGGCAAGGCCGACTGCACCAGAATAAAACACACTATCGTCAAGCACCAGCCATTTATGGCCCAGCAAATGCGATTTTTCTCTTTATGGCTGAAATATTAATGTTTCTATCTTGGTATACATAGAAAGAAAACAGCAGTTTCCAGGCTCTGAGCTGCCAAGATAGAGGGGGTAGAGAGAGAGAGAGAGGAATTTAATAAGTGATGTCATGGCAAATAAAAAGGGTGGGGAAAGTATGACCTTCAGTCAGCGACTACTGTAAAGCATCAAAGCCAATGTAACAGACATAAATGTTTTCAAAGATTATTTTAATCCCATTTTGTACCATTTTTACAAGAAAAGCTTTCATTGATGTACCCTAGTATTTATGACTTACATCATTAACTCCGCCAAGAAGGGTATGTTTTTCAGTTTGGTTTGTTTGTCCGTCTGTCTTGGATTACAAAAAAAATATATACTGGCCTGATTTATTATGAAACTTGGTGGAAGAGTGCAGCATGGACCAAGGAAGAACCTATACACAAATAATTTTTTCACTTTCCTTAACATTGCATGGCCTTGGAGGAGATCTGCGCTTTCCGAGTGCCCTTCTAATGAAATGATTCATTATGTAAAGCAAAGGGTACCATCAGTCAAACAGAGAAGACGGAGCCCTCCTCAAACCTGGCTAATCATTTGTTAGATGTGGTCCAATTTTCTCTACAGACTTTTTAAGGGAGGTAGTAGCAGACGCCATTGCCACCAGTTTTGAGTCTGGACAGCAAAGGCGTCAAACACTTCATTTCCTGCATTCTGGGGAGTTCTTATGCAACAATTCATGGGGCAAATGTTTTTATTTATGTACAGGAAATTATTATTCCCCATGTATTGTTCAAAGCTTTCTGCATATTCAAAACATTACACGTTTCGGAATGTTTTTTTGTTTTTTTTATAAGGAATAATGTACATCTCAACCACAAATCTATGAGAGAATATAGGATATAAGGTTGATTTTGTGGGATGAGCTTCTGACAAAACAACTTTAGTAAACCCAAGGTTGTGTTACTCACATATTGTCTTCTTAGCTAGAAATAAAGCTTTATTGTCAATTTTAAAATGAATGGCACCATCATTTGCAAAATGAAGATCATGCTGTATTGAAAAAGACTTGAAACTAGTGATTCTGACCATAAACTCATTATGAAAATGTTTACTGAGGTAATAAATCAAGTGAGAAGTAGGGTCATTTCCCCATAGACTTCTATAGAAACAGACTTTTCTTGCAACCAGTGGAGTCACCCCCTGCTGGAAATTAGACAGACTGCAGGTTTAAGGCACTTCAGCATTGGCTTCATTTTTCAGACCCAGAAGCATCGTCCATTATTTATACAGTCTATGCTTAGGATGCCATTATTCCACTATATCTGCTATACATAGAAAATAGTTTACTGCTATATTAATATTATGCATGGTATGTACAGCCCCTCTAAAGTAGAACAGAAGCCTAAAATGTATACTATGTTTTATTTATTTTCTTTTTCCACATTCAAAGTCAGAAAAGGCTTGGAAATAGCCTTTACAGGATTTTCCAGGATTTCCGAACATTTTAAAAACAAAATCGATGTTGGTGTCTCTTTGATTGCCTCCCTTCACAGGAATATAATCCTTAAAAAAGCAGGCCATAATTTATTCCAATTTCCAAACACTGGCCTCAGGGAGATGTTTCTCCTCTGCACAAACCACTTTAGCCAAAGTTAGATTGCTGCATCTAGCCCATTTAAGTCAACTTTATGAAAAGTAAATGTGAAACCTTGGCTGTAAACAACTTATGAAGTTGACTGATGTTTAAAGAAGGATTTAAATAAGAGTTTGTTGGAGGTCTATAGAGAGGCAGAGTGGGAGACATGAAAGCAGCTCCAAGGGGAGCTTTGTTGATTGGGATTGATTCTGATGAAACAAAGGCCAATGTAAGCAACCTGATAGTTCAGACAGATAGACACATCAGCACTTTGTTTTCTTTTAGGACACTAACAGTGGAACCCATTCCCATCACTGCAACTTTTACATGTCTGTAGCAGTGATGGTCACAGTTGAAATTTAATTTTGGGGCGTCTGAGGTCATTAGCAAATGTTCCATGTCTGAGTGTGATTTGTAGAGTGTGTGCATCTGTTTTAATGATCCCTACCTGTCAGTTTGGGTATGCCTGTGTATGCCGGACAGAATCCCTCACTTGTACTCCGTGATTCTGAGCAGCCTTAGTCTGTACACAGTCGTCTGTACACAGAACTGGGTAAAGTCTAATAAGCCAAAATATTTAAAATCACCTGTGGGTGGACCATGGGTGTGCAAGGCCAAGTTTGAGTACTTGCAACTATGAGGCTCATCTTCTAACCTGACTGAAACCTTTTTTGAACTTGTTTTTGTCCAACGTTCCAGCAGTTCCCACCTCATTACCTCATTATAGCTGCCGTTGCCATAAGTCAGCCATTATGTGTTTTTTTCAATTTAAAATGTTTCAATAAGAAGAAAAACAGTTTTTTCTGGCATTGTTGGCCAAAACCTAAGTTTATCTCGTATGTAGCTTTAGCTTTGTTTCCCTGCCTCCAGTGTTTATGCTAAGCTACGCCTCTGTTATTGTCTCCATGGCTCTAGCTCCATAATTAAAGGACACAAGAGTTGTATTAATCTTTTCAGCCAACTCCAGGGAAGAAAGTGGACCACAGAATGGATATGAATCATGTCAATGTCTATATTTACAGATAATAAAAAGAAGAATTGAATATAAGTCAAAGATAATCAAGCAAATATAACATTATCACATTATCTATCATAAAATATCAGGTAAATCAAAATGATTTTAGGGTTATTGCATGAATTACAGAATTTCAGAGGTTTACTACCATTATTATGGAGATCTCTACAGGCATCTCACACATGCTAAGTTAAGAATAAAGTCACACCTGCTTGTCTTATGAAAATGTATTATCTCCTCGTCTTCTCTCCTCACTTCATCTCCTCTCCTCTTCTTCTTTTCTCTTCTCTCCTCATCTAAATCCGGCAGCTCCTACTGGCCTGACATCTGACTGATTGCTGCACACAAAAACCTACAGCTAAATAGAATAACAGTGACGCCTAAATGAAGTTCATACACCTTGATAAGAGCTTTATTCAGTCATTGTGAAATAGGCCTGAATGATGCTTTGGCCGCACACACACACACACACACACACACACACACACACACACACTTTTTAAATGAATCTTATGCACCGAGCTGTGGAATTGTGTTAAAAGGTAGATTATTCACGGAGAATCGACTACAATTTCACGGCTTTCTGGAAATAATTAGCGTGACATTTATTCAGGCTTCGTAATTGGTTAAGACTCCAGACCCTCACCTCTAATAAAGTTGTCATTGAACCTTTAATGCTGCTGGTGTCCATGACAGCAGGGGTATATTGCAGCCTGGTGCAGGGTCAGTCAAATTATTTGAAAGAGGATAATGCAACCAGGTTTATGGCGCGCTGAGTGCGTGCGTGTGTGTGTGTGTGTGTGAATGTGGTCCATTCTTCATCCAAGCTCCAATCGAAACCAGTCCATTGTTAGATGATTGGACAATTACTTATATATTTTAAAAGAAGCCTCTCTGATGTTTCAGTCCACCTATAAATCATTAGTTTGCAAATGGTATTTCTATCTAGTAGAAGTCATTAGAACCAATCATCCTGTCCTCTTACTCAACACCTCTCCCCGCTACTTTTCTCTCATTACTCTTCATCTTTTTGTCAAATTTGTGTCTTGTTTCCTTGTCCTCACTGTTTTACCCCTGATCAACTCTCTTCTCTCCTTGCTTTCTGGATCATCCTTCCTCTTCCTCAACACACTGTCTAGCTGTTATTTAGTTTGTTCAATCGACTCTTCTCTTGTCTTTTCCTCTTTCACCTCCGTGTCTTACCTGTGGCTGTGAAATGATTTGAAATGAAGTTTTCACATCTCTCCGGAGTATGTTTTTGTTGCACTAAAAGTCAAAACACAAAGGTTACTTTTTACTTTACTGTGGTTTTTGGGCACTATCTTTTTGGCCAGAAAAAAGTGTGTGGGTGTGGGTGTGTGCATGTGTGTGTATGTACTGTATATGTGTGTGTGTGTAATGGGAGGGGTTAGGACT
Organism: Perca flavescens; assembly: GCF_004354835.1. Classification (NCBI taxonomy): domain Eukaryota; kingdom Metazoa; phylum Chordata; class Actinopteri; order Perciformes; family Percidae; genus Perca; species Perca flavescens. The sequence continues at coordinate 7,564,660 of NC_041339.1, read as the reverse complement.
TTTTTGGGAAGGGGTGGGGGGACTGGTTTTAGGGTGTGGGAATGATTGAGCTCATGAAAATTGTATTGATGCAACTTAGCACATATTTGTATTATTGTAAATTAGGTGTGAATGTGTTTGTAAAATTGTTTATTCTGATGTTTTGTCCTTCACTTGCATTGAATATTTATTGTTTTACCTACCTGCCCAAGGACTACGGGCAGAAAATAGCAATTGTGCTACAACCTGTTGCAATGCATCTTTCCTTGTTCTTATACAAGGTTAATGTTTCCTTGTGCATTGTCCCTGTTTAAATAAAATTGCATATACATGCTAGAGAAAATCATGAAAACAATTGAACAAGAACTGAAATTAACTCTGTGTGTGTGTGTGTGTGTGTGTGTGTGTGTGTGTCTCAGGTGGCTGTGACATTTGCAGTGGGGTCAGAGGTCGGCCTTCAGAGCAGCAGTGACTTCAGTCAGATGGGAAAACCTTTCCTAATGGGCACTGTGGCTCTGGGTGAGAATCAGCTTTGTACAATATTGCTCACTTTCCTTCTTTCTCTCTTCATCTTTTCACCTTTCTGGCCCTGTTTTTTTTTTTTTTTTTTTTTTTTTTTTTTCCCAGTTCACACTCCTCCTACCATCTTTTTTTTCCTGGCCCAGAATAATCAAGGCCCATTATGGACTTACTCCACAGTGCACAAGACACCTGGAATTAAAATTGCCAACCAGATTTGGAAAACTATCTTGCAGCAAGTTCCCAGCAAAGTGGCCAAAACATACTGCTCCATTAGAAAAAGAAAAGGCTGTGGCCATAAAAAAATGAGGTGATTTAACTGCTAGTAAAGGAGACTTTAAAGTCTAAAGATAATGCTGAAGACATATTTCAAGTGTAACCATGAACAAAGCTGTACTGTATGACTCCGAGCTTGCCAAACACCCTGACAATGTTGCCCTACATCTCATTGATGGCCCTGAAAATGGCCATGACACTTTGCAACTTATGAGCATTATTTAGCCCCCCATGACATGGTTGGTACCAACAGATGCCTTATGTCGTTTAGTTTCATATAATACCAGTATCTTCAATCTATCTTATAAACAGAGCCCGCTTCAACCTCCTAAAGGCAGTAATGTCGGCCGAGATCAGTCTCCTGATGTTCAAAGATCAATCTCAGAATTTTATGAATCGATTTTGGATCATTCAAATGGAGATTGATGTAAATCGCAAAATCTATTTTTAAACACAGGCTCTAAGAGCATAGAGGACAGTGACGACACACTGGTGTGCTGCTGGTACAGTGAGAAATAAAGGTGTGGTACAGCAACAGAAGCCCACAGATATGAATGAAGATGGCAACAAAATTATTTTTATATATATATTTTTATTATAAAGTTTTGTCTGCATGCTGTAAAGAAGAAATTGTAACACTTTATTTGAAGGGGTGTGCATAAGACTGACATGATGAACATGAAGGAGTCTTTCTGAATGTTTATGACTGTTGTGATGTTTGTGTTATGACAACTTGACATAACATAAGCAAGACAATATAACCTGTCAATGTCTTTGTTATGACAACTTGACATTAACCTAGACAACATAACCTGTTATAAATATGTCATGGCAAGCCCAATTATCAATCTTTAAGAAACTATTTTACCACTTTTGTGTTAACATTTCATTGAACTGTCACTGTGTATTATTCGTGACACCTTTAGAAAAGCATTTCATGGTGAAATCAAACTTCATGACAAGTCCAAGTTGTTTCACTTTACCTAAGGTCAAGGAAAAATATTCATGACAATTATGATGGTCACATGACAGCCAATGTAAAAACCAACCACTTAATGCCAGTTTATGCTCATGCATACGCCCTCATATAAAGTCTTACCCAAAAAATGCCAAATGCGATTGACCTGCTGTTCTGTTTTTGTCCCAAACAGGAGGGATTGTAAACGTGATGCCTCTGCTCTTCTCGCAGATCTCGCACAACAAAACACAGGTAAATCTAGTCCTCTACTATGTCCTGCACTGACTTCTGATCTGTATGCTCACTGTACTGAATTCAGAAATAGCTTATGAGGCACCGCATTGGCGCCAGCAGCCGTAATCCTGTACACACTGCGTAAAAAAAAATTCTGTGAGACAATCGCATCTGATTATAACAATGCGTATTTACTCGGCTCGGTTCTGCTCTCTGCTCTGTTCACAGTAATACTTTTCACATTAATTAGGCCTATACGTTACTTCACCAACAACCCATCCTCTATTAATAAGAATGCATTTTTATAACTTGATCCAGAGATAAACTGGTTGCTGGACACTGGGTATCACTAAACCCACGGACGGAGCTAGCATGTTGTTTGAATCACGTGTGTTTACATGGACATGAATATTGGGGTTATGAGGCTTATCCTGTTTTTGATCATATTGATTTTTACATGGCACACAGAGGAATCAGGTTATTCATAGCTCCATACAGTCTCTCTCTCTTACAAAACGCTTCTTAAGCTCTTAAGTCAAATTTAAAAATGATATATTTATGTATTACTTTTCCAAACAAATTAAAGTATTGAATGAATCCTAGGATACATCTTTTGGTTATATCACTGTTATGTGACCCAGATAATGTAATAAGAAAATGGACACTATGAAGACACCTATGAAGTAAACCACATTTCTTTATTATCATAAAACATAGCATTTATAAGTATAAGATGACCTGGACGAGTATTATTTGAAAATATTGTGGACACTGATATGGTACAGGAATTCCATGCTTGGTATCGAATTTAGAGCATCACACACATTTGGTGAGCACCGCTGGTTCCCATTGGCTTGGTCTTACCATTCCTGCTGGGTGACTAACCCTGCCCGCTGGCTGGGTCAGTTCTTATTGGTCAGGTCAGAAGTGCTGCTGGTTAGGGGGCACATAGTCACATAGTCTTGTTAGACAGGATCATGTGTCTGAATAATATATGGATACATGCATAAGCATATCTTTATTTATACATATATTTATTTATCCAATAAGAGTAGAATACAGGAAAGAAATAGCTATATTTTCGACAAAGCTGCATGTATGTAATGTGAGTGTAGGCAATAACTGTTCTGAATGACATCAACTAAACATTTAAAATGGCCTTTTTTAACCCAGTTAAGTAACACTTATGAATTAAGTTCTAACACCAATGAACAGAACAACAGAATCTGGTTACTGAAGAATAGGATAATTTAAGATGCTTGAGAAACACTTCCAGTAGACACAATCAAGCCATGTCCCATTGAAATTCTGGGTTAAGCAATGTAACCAGCCAAGTTTGCATCTAAAAGTATTTTAACCAAATTTACAGAAATTTAGCAAAGATTTAGTCCCTTCAGTGGAAGCTTGAGTGACGTTTAAGTCGCATGCTACGTGTGCACCATGTGCATCATGATTTATTTAAGTCAGTTTCAATTGCATTTTTGTAGCTTTTTCTTATCATTGATATCAATTTGATTGTTAGACCAACTTTTCCACCTCAGCCAAGTGTAAAGACTTTTTTTTTAATATTTCAACAGTTTTTTATCAAATTTCCAGTCTAGCATTTCCACTCAGGTTCTTTTATGTGCAGGTTTAAATTGCACATAAAAACAAAGCGGAGGCCTCAAAGCAAACAAGTAGCATGTATATGTCCTCCTGCCCCATTATCACTGACTGCCAGCCTGCCTTTCTGCTGCTGCAATTTCTCTATGCCTTTGTCTGAATAACATACTCTGCCTAATATAACTAAACACCCACATCCGACATAGCTAAATGTATCATTATCCCCCGGCATGATTTATATGTTTTGGGGTCATTCTCTTTGAAGAAAGATCTTTTGCATTAAACACAGATATTTTGCATAAAACATACAAAGACAAGGTGAGAATCACCAAGTATAGTGGCTTAGGGGACGTGTGTCACCGTCACTGACATGCCTTAGACTTCTCTTCAGCAGTGTTCAGAGGATGTGCCAAAAACTGCAGTTCCTCGAATGGCCACTATGAAGCTAGCCCAAAAAAGGAATCAATCCCCATAGAACCCCATGTTAAATTGCCCAACTTTACAGCAGAAATAAACATGTTGCCGGGAGCAATAAAATCTATAGCCAGTTTTCCCCATCATGACAACTTTGGGGCTTGGATGTTTTTATACCTCACGCATTTCAGTTATATTGAGGTTTATAGTTAAGGTGCCGTCACAGGAGACTGTAGGCTTCATTTGCGCCGATTCGCTCCATCCACGCTCCATTTTTGGATTAGCTGAGAGTTAGGCGAAAGAAACGAAACAAATTTCTTAAGAAACCTATGGGTGATGTCACGAAGACTACATCCATATTTTATACAGTCTATGGTTCAGATGTCTGAGTGGACAAAGAATGCAAATGAAGGGTGCAGCAAACTGAAGTGTGCATTTTATGTGAAACTAAAGGCCATTTTATAGTCGTGCGTAAAATCGACGGCGTAGCCCCGCAGACCCCTCTGCGTCTACGCCGGACCCTACGCTGTAGCCTGACGCGCATCTCTCAAAAAATTTAACTACACGTACATTGCTCGGCCGTGGCTTGGTAACGTTGCATTTTCCCTGGCTCATTTCCTGGTTCTCCTTCTCCATAAACAAGATGAACTCAAGGAGAGGGTTAACTTTTCCTGCTACAGATTTCCCACCGTGGTCAGAAAGAACAGGGGAGACACTTTGTTTCTCTCACTATGACTCTAGAGTCGGTACTCGCTCCATTGCTGTCACTCTCTCACTTCTCCCTCGCTCTATCACCCACTCCCAACACACACACATGCCGCCTCGACACACACACCAGCGCACAAGTACAAACATCAGGCCACTTACGTAGGCTACGGCGAGAGCTCTGCGTGGAGCCTCCGCACAACTGTAAAATGGCCTTAAGCCTGGCTGATTGTTTACGACTTTTACTGGCTTTGTGTTGCGTTGATGTAATCATACTGTGTCGTAGCTTTAGAAAATTCAGCTATAACTCTGCTTGAGCAGGATGTCAGTCACCAGGTAATGTATTTCCTTCATGTCCAGATCCTGTGGTTTCGGAGAGCAGTGCTCGCAGGCCTGACAACCTGCACTGTGCTCAACATCCTCTGGTAAGCACATTGGCCCTCATTTATCAACCTAACGTAGAAACCAGCGCAGATATGAGCGCAGAAATCGTCTTACGACAGGCTTCACGTGGGATTCATGAAACGTTCGTATCACACCAATCAGAGCGTAAGAATGGTCGTACATTGATAAATGCGGCGGCTGGAAACGATCGTCATTTAAATATCACGCCCCAATATATTCTGGGTTTTGAGGGTTTTTGGTAAAACTGGTATTAAAGGCTGTAGAAAGAATGCGGGATGAAAAGAGATCACTGATGCGGTCAACAGTGTTGCCGTAGTAAATCGGACTCCAGCTGAAGTTTAGCCTATTTAATTTATACAGCCTTGACACATTTTCTATAGTCCTAATAGTAATATACGGGCTTCTATTGCAATCTATTAGGCCTACATGTAGGTGTACCTATAATTAAATAAACACACGGTAGCGGAGTTTATGCAGTGTCTTTTATTTTACTCGTGTTCGTCGGAACGAGGCAACAGCTGAGGGAGAGCGCGTGTCCTCCGCCCCCGTGCTGGACCCTGTCTCCTGACAGCAGAGGGGCTGGAAAAACAAGCCAAAATAACTTGGTCAATGGCAGAAATAAATCATTCACTTGAAAGAGAAACAAAAACCTGAAGAATAAATAAAAATGTTGTGCATCGTCATGTTTCCTGTATTGAATATCATTGCCAAACATAACACTATAGGCTACCTTTTAAAAGTGAGGAATAATATCCTGTCTCCTTCATATAGCCCTCAGTTGGGGCTGTTCTGGACACTGCTCTCTGGGCATCGGGTCATCTGGCTCCATCGCTACATTTATGGCACCGTGTCTTCCTGTGCGATGTTGTGCAGAACTCCACAGGCTAAAACAATGTTGCAGACCGGCGCATAGAGGTCTTCTAAAAGAGCCATATCTGCCATTGCTGATACGTAATCAACTGATGACTTCTGCTTCTCCTGTTAAACTGATTATATGCTGCACCGCAAGTCCACACTGACTCGAAAACTTGCGTACACAAGTTCAGACCAGACGTGAGATTTGATCGCAGCCTACGCTCACGTCCAAATTGATAAATGCCGAGCTTTGCGTAGGAATCGGCGTACGCCCGTCGTACGCCTGTTTTAGGTCGTACGCACGTTTCATAAATGAGAGCCATTATTCTCTTACAGCCCTTTAACTTCTTTATTAATAGATAAGATAGGTAGATATATATGGTAGATAAGGTAGGTAGGTAGATAGATAGATAGATAGATAGATAGATAGATAGATAGATAGATAGATAGATAGATAGATAGATAGATAGATAGATACTGTAGATAGATAGATAGAATAGGGAAATTCAGGGCTACAGCAGCAAAATATCAGACACACAGCACACATACAGAATATGCATGAAATAATAACAAGAACAAATATAAAAAAAAAAATACTAAGGAAAGAATGTATTAACGTATATAAGTTGGGAATAAAAATGTACAACTACTTAAATAGTATTTATAAAGATGTAAGTAAAACCTATGTTTGTGCAAGTTGCACTTAGTGCAGTATTGTGATGTATATGAGTCTTATCTAACACTCAGTGATAAACATTTTATTGCTTGTGGTAGGAATGATTTCCTGCAGCAGTCAGTGCAACACCATATAATAATAACCTTCAGACAAGTAATAGTTATTAGCTTATACACCTTTTCAGGTGTCATTATCTTTAAGAGTCATACTTTTTTTCAGCCATGTTCTCTGGAAATTGCGTGAGATAAAAAAAACCCACCTCTGAATCTACTCTTGTACCATTGCAGAGACTTATTACCCAAGGAGAGCATCTGGTGTATAGTCTCCCAGGAGAGAGCACCACAGGACACTGGGCTATTTCTGTGAAGAACTGCCACAACCTCTCCACAGGCAGAGGGTTAGGGATTATAGAGGCAGGATATCCAGGGGGAAGGAGGGGGGGGTTCACAGTAATCATTAGGTTTAAACTACTGTATGTGTCAGCCATCATAAGGGGGTCTCAATTGTTTAATGCAGTAATTCCCAACCAGGGGTACTTGTACCCCGGGGGGTACTTCTGCATTTGCAAGGGGGTTCGTGGAAATATCGTGGAGTAGCTTAACTGATTTGTATCCACATATTGACATTAAATCAACAGTAGTCTTGCTTTTCCAGACCATCCACATGCGGAGAAAGGTCTGGTGAGTCCACACAGCATTCCGGGATGGGAGAAAAACGTGCTCTGGTTTATTGCCATTTCTTTAAACCAATCACAATCATCATGGGTGGCGCTAAGCTTCTCACGGAGCTGCTGTAAAATAGTCGTGCGAGAGAAAACTCAGATTGGACAGATAGTCTAGCTAGCTGTCTGGATTTACCCTGCAGATATCTGAGGAGCAGTTAACCATAGTCCTCATAATAATAATAATAATGCCAACACAAAAAAAGCGGAAGGAAACGGACATCGGCGAAAATACACGCATCCGGCAGAATTTCCTGCGGCACCGGACCAATCCCGGAAGTGGAATGTCAAGGATATAGACTAAGTCAACAGTAACACCTAAACAGTAATACCTAATACCTATGTGTTGCAGTTATATAAGAGTACGTAAAAAAACTAGTTAGCAAGTGAGCACAGATGTTTAAACAGTTAGCTAAAAGTAATGAATAATTCATAGAAAAAAAGCCTATAGACTATAAACTGTTCAATTAACCTCATAAATCCACCGGAGTTTAGAATGTCAACACAAAGATAGCAGAAGGTGACGGATATCTGGCCGAAAAGAGTGACGTCCGGTGGAATTTGAACAATGAACAATCCCGGAAGTGAAACGCGTCGATATAGACTAATCATGGACCAAATAGGTTGGGAACCATGTGTTGAAATTAAAGTAAAAATGTTGTTGTACTTTTGTCAATAGGTGGATTGTTATAGACTAGGTTTTATTCGATGATTCTAAAAGGAATAACAATGTTGCGTGATGCGACTGTGCAATGTAATAACGGTAGGGTTTTGTGCGAAATGTCCATATGAGGTAAAAGTAGAGTAGCAGGCTGCTTTGCGGATTACAGATGTGAAACTGCTTGGGTGGAATTAAGGCCGTAGGCTGTCATGCCTAGAAAGAGAGCTTTGACATTGGCTAAAGAGGCAGGAACCTCTGAGACCATCAGCAGAGGTTTGAGGAGAGCGGGCAGTAACAGCATCGGCCATCTGGCATAACAACCATCGACAGAGGACTCCAGATGCACCGTACAGTGCAGATCATCCACTATCTCTTGAGTGTTTTTTTTCGCAGCTGAAGAGTCAAAGACAGGTGCATTTTGGGAGAACATTTAACCTGCGGTTTCCTTTGACATAGAAACAAGCCTCAGGGGTATGGAGTTTGGAGTCAAACCTCACTCTTCAGTAAATAGGGTTAGCAATCCTAAACAGCGGCCATATGAACATAACAAATGTGTCTCCAGTAATGAAGGCTGCTGCAGTGTGATTTTGTTTGTGAATATACAGTATGTTTTTGTGAATGTTCTTTAGAGCCTTCATTTTTATTATATAAACTGGCTGCATCTCTAGTTTTAGTGACAAGGAGAAATCAAACACATTAGACTTGCATCTCTTCGTTATACTCACACACACTTGCAGCTGCCCACCATATCAGAATCAGAACAAAAACTTCTAACTCCACCAGAGTATCAGTCAAGAACATTTAGCTTCATTTGGGGCTTGTGTCTGTTTCCATCAGTGAGAAAGAGAGTCAGTTTCATAAGAAAGATAAAGACACAAATGGATAGACAAAAAAAACTCTGCTCCCCCGATTTTACAGTCAATTTACCAAACACGGGCTGTCCTACCCAGCCTATGAAAACTGTTGCATAATGTCTTATGTAGTTCTCGAGAAGCTTTGTCAAGTCTGATAGAATTACTCAAGTGACCCTGGAATCTCAGCCTTCGCCTGGAGACATTAAATTTTAAAATGGAGAGCTTGCATTACTAACTCTCGGTGTGGAGTTTAAAAGACATCACCATTTAGCAGACAGGCAAGGTCTTAAGACAATATGCTATCCAGTTGCATTATGGTAAGCATTATGGTAATTGCACTTTGTTAATTTTGTAAAACTCAAACTGTTACGTGCGTTCCGCCATCTAGTGGCTCTTATTGTGGCATTGCCGTCCCTGTTAAAAAATCGAAAATTGAATCATCATCATTGTGGAATTGGACAATCGTGACATATCTATTATCAACACATTTTACAACTTCTCTACCACAGCAATACTGATAACACACTTCAGTGAATGTATTTTTTATATTCTGACACAAATGTATATCCTTCATATCAACCCCAGCCTAAGCAAGACTGGCAGAGCAATCTTCGAAGACCCCACAACAGCTTTCATACACTCCAATTTTAATCCAAATGTGGCAGGTATATATGATGCAATATCCATGTGCACCTTGTTTCTATCAGATACAAAAAAGCCAAAAATGTTGAAATAAAAAATGAACAAGCAAGCACAAGAAATAAAATACACCGCTGCACTGCTAAACGAGATCCACACTCATGACAAATTTCACTGAGCTATGGCCAATAATTGGCTGTATCTGAACTTTGGTGTACTTTACTGATCAGCTTCTGGCAAAACAACTTACAGCAGCTCCACATAGTAACTCTCTCTCCTCTGGGATACTTCTCTGAGATTTATGAGCTTCAGGCTGCTTTTTTTGTTTTGTGTCCAACCTACACACCAGATTCTGAAGGCAGTGTTCCGTGGCAAAGCAATGCTCTATAATGGCAGGTTTATTTCACAGGGGAGCTCCATTTATCGATTCACGATAACATTTCAAAGTTATTTCAATGCGCAGTGAACAGGCTTTACATTCTCTCGCCACATATACAGAGTTCTTAGGTCAACACATGCACTGCAAACTGTAGTTTTACTTTTAGTTTAGTAAATGCATGGTTAGATGAGCCTACAGCTAAGTGCTCAATTCCGCATGGATTCCGCCCTCTAACAGGGCTGTATGTGTTTAACTTTTCATCCATGTGGATTCACGTGGAAAGTGGCTGAAATGTGGTGTACATTAGATGGTGGGAAGGTCGGCCTTCTTGTCTGTGTTTTGTCACCCTCCTGCTCCTGCTAGTTAGCATTTTCTGCGTGGAGCCAGATCATGTTATGCCAAGGTTTTTACATTGGATGACATGTTTGCCCTGTCAGGTCCTCTAGATGATCTGGCATAAGCCGGAATGAGATTACTTTTTCCCAGACTGAGTATTTAAACAGTCAAAGTTTGGACATTTTGAAATCAATTAATTTTAACAGGTTTAATGCTTTTGCAACTGTTCAACTTTGGTGAAATTTGACATGGACATTAGTGCTGCATAACGTCTTGACAGTATAAGCAATGGGTAAAACTTGTGAGTCTAAAATGGAGAAAGCTATCATGTTACTGTGTCCTACCAATTACCAATTTCATTTAACCTTGCTCTACCAAACACGAAGCAGCATCAATAAAGCTTTCTTCTTTGTATCTATTTTGCATAGAACAAATCGATGTTAGCAACGGTGCAATTTAACAAAGCAGTTTCTTCCACAAGCTTCTTCCACCGTATTTATCCTGAGGACATGCAAATGAATTTGATTGTGCCACTGTCTAAAGTCCGGCAAGTTTCACTGAGCATTGTCACCCTCCAGTTTTGTGCCAGGTTGGTGTTGCAGGGAGCTGTTTTGTCTGTGCTTTGTTGTCTGAAAACATTCAAGCAGCCGAGGATAAGTGAATGCTGCTATTCAGCTAGACGTCTATCCCTAACCAGCTGTTGTCATCAGCCTTCAAAAGAAGGTTCTTTGATCCATCTATATGTATGACTGCGTCGCCTGTGGTATGAGTAGGTACGAAGCAGTCCATGGTGAATCTGTCTGAGACAGACAGAACTGTCCTCTAGCTACAGCATGTACTCTGGGGGCTCAGAAGAAAGACAGGCAGGAGAATGTGCATGATTTACTGATAGCTCCCAACCAATGGATCCTTAGTGGAAGAGATCTCCTCAGAGGTTGCCCCTTCATCAAGCTCTATCAGGTGGATGTCTATCTGGAATTGTGGTTCAAATGACTTTTGAGAGGTGAATCCATCTTCCCCTTTTTTCAGTGGGCTTTATTTACAGTTACACATGTGCCTCTTCCTTAGTCTGTGCTTGCACCTCTAGTAGCATAGTGCGTGAGATTGTTAAGGTCCTGGAAAGTTGAGGACCTGGTCCAAGTTGGTGCAATTTGTCTCAATGTGTTTGTAGAGTCTTGTAACTTCATTTGCCTGTGTTAAAGTTCAGCATTGTGAACAGCTAAGTGCAAAGAGGCTAATACTATGACTGCAGCCTTATTTTCTCTAAGACCACAGTAAACAAGGCCCAATAATACAGCATATCATATATACCGATCCATCCATATGATCCATAGGTTCTGCCTTTGCTGTATAGTGTCTGAGTCACAGCAGGCCTAACATCTAAGTACTTACAGCCTTTTTAGAGAAGCCCTTTTATGTTTCTATGAACATCAGCAGAATCCACACATTTTGCTACCCTTCCACTTTACGAGGGACTAAACTACAGTGTATGCAGTAGTAAGTGCACACCCCCTTTTATGGGGCTCATATTTACAGACTTATGTTGGGTTGGTTTGCAAAGTGTGCATTGATAGGTCATTATGCTTTAAATGAAGTATTTGTCGGGTCATTGAACAGCGTTTGAAACCCCCTCTCCCCCCAAACCTTTCCAATGTCAGAACTGGGGCTGCATCTGACAGGTATGCCCACTTCATGCAGCTATTTTCCCGGTATGTAGAGTAAAGAAAGTAGGCAGGATTTGAACTTCTTACTCATGCTCTCGTTTTTCATTCTTCACACAAGTACTTCCGTCACTTTTTGTGTGTACAAACAATTGCAACACCATGAAGCCTTCAAGGAGAGACTGTCCATTATCATAATTTTAACAATTCTGGCATCTCTTGGACAGCAGGTATTTATCCCCACCTTTTAGCATTGACATTTGTAACAGCTATAAACACTTTGCCTTCAGATGCTGTCATACGACACGTTCTACACTCTAGTTATTTTTAAACATACCCTGGGTTGTTTTACCTGTATGAAACTATTACCCACTTTAGAACATTGTGCAGACTAACTACACAGGGGGCATTTCACGAAACAGATATTTTATTTTAATCATTCCAGCTGTCTACACTGGCCACGTTTCACTCAAGCTGTTCGAGCATGAGCATGGCTTTAAATATATTTCTATGCTTGTTGTCTAATTTCTTTTGTTTTATGCATGTAACTACAGTGATTGTGTGTTGGGATCTGAGCACTGCTAAAACGTGATCTACAGTAAATACTGTGTCTGAAGGCATACTGTGTAATGCTAAGCCTCCTTTTTTCGGATTCACCTTTTAATTTCAACTTATAATTTCTTAGACATGATTGAGATGTGGATAAAGTGTAGCCACACACTTTGAGGAATATGCTGTCATTCATTAGAAATACTCATTACTGTCTTTCTGTCACACATCTTTCCACTAGTTCCCTTTTTGTTTGCCAGAGATCATAAACACTTCATCTTATCTAATAGCTCAAATCTATAATGGAATATTTGAATGGAAGTTCATGTAAAACATCTGAATTGACATTATTTGTTCTTCAAAAGGCTGACACAGTTTGTTACCATAAATTGACTGAAATAATCATGGCTTACACTGCATGGATGCAAATCCTCTCTTTCGCCTTGCTTTCTCACACTGCTCCCTCTCTCTCTTATCCCACTACTTTTTTTTTTTTTTTTTGGGTCATGTTCCTGCTTGACGTCCTGGTAAGCAATTTCCTCTGCTTCCATTTTTTAGACCATAATTTTGATTGATAATTATCGTTGGGGACATAATTCTGTTGAGCCACCCAGCAGAGTGAAAGACTAGTAGAATAAAATAGAAATGGTGTGTTGTTGGGTGCATTCGAGCGAAGCCACAACAAATGAATGGATAAATCTCTCAGAGCTGCACTCTGCACTGCCGATTCAAAGAGCCCAACAGCCAGTGCCGCAGAGGGAGGAGAAAACTTACTTGTCCATGACTTGCTTTCTCTCTCTCTCTCTCTCCCTGCACCCTAACTTTATGGCCTTTGGTTTCAAACAAAGAACTTGTGATTCATCCTCAGTTCCCCACTTTTGTTTTTAGAAAACCTTCAAAGACTAGCTGAACCCTAAAAGGATTACCAGGTTGATTTCCACCAGACTTAAACACTTTGACAATCCAGGGGGGAATCCCTGTCGGGGGCCTATTTGGGACTGCTAGTCAGACATGATTGTCTCTCCTTATACACAAATCTGAGCTGGTAATAATTGCACATTTGACATAGCAGTTGACAATATCATTATGTATGTGATGCAGTGTTAATCTGCTGTTGATGAGATTGTACATTTATTCTTCGTCTTGGAAACAGTAGTTTATAAAACAATCTCCCACGGGTTTAATGTGGGTACAGCAAGAGTCAGTAAAACAGTCTGCATTTATCTATAAATTAATATTATTGATTCTTACAGTACCTGCTGTCCAAAGCTGCTTTATATAGTGTGAAAAGCTTATCCTTCAGTGAATTCATCTGAATGCATTCATCCCTGTAGTCATCTGAAGGCAGCAGGACACGCGTTGATAAAACTATAAAAGCTATAAAAGAAAAAAAAGAATAAAAAAGCCACTGTGTTTACCTTGACTAGATCATGTGCAAATGACACCAGGCAGCTACATACACCTCTACACACTAGAACAGGGATCTTCAACAGGGGGTCCGGGACCCCTAGGGGGCCCTCAGAGTCAATGCAGGGGTGCCTCCATATAATTGTTAATTTTATTAAATTAAAAATATCTTAACGTGAATCCAACATATTATTAGTAAATACAAATCCCCACTGCTTACTGGCATATGGGTAAGGTCACTGAGATAACCATCCACAGATAAAGTTAATCCTAAGGATTTACTGTGCCACATGTATGTGTATCATTAAAACATCCATCCATCCATCCATCTTCGTCCGCTTATCCGGTGTCGGGTCGCGGGGGGAGCAGCTCCAGCAGGGGACCCCAAACTTCCCTTTCCCGAGCAACATTAACCAGCTCCGACTGGGGGATCCCGAGGCATCATTAAAACATGATTTATAAAATAATGACAACAATTATTAGGATATTTTACTGCAGTAGCTAAGTATTCTATGCAAAAGGCTTTAGGCCAGCCTACACGTTATTGTAGGCCCAGTTTAATACGCAATTTCGTTTTAGACAATATTTGTAGTAGGTCCGTCTCTCTTTCAGTTAAGGGGTTTTTGGCTTAAAAGACGTTGAAGACTTAAAACAATTGAAGATGAAGGGTTAAAGCTGATTGACTTCAGACAAATAAAGGACAAGCTAAAACAGTTAAAATTGTACGTACATAGTTACGTAAATGTCCGAATAGGTTTTCTCTTGAAATTCCTCCCTTCAGCAGGGAGCACAATAAACCTAACGGGCTATACAGTAGAGAACCCAGCAGACACGCAGCACTGAGCGATGGTGTACACATAATACACAAGGAAATTGTTTCCAATGTCAAGTATAGCAAGAGTGAGACATTGTCAGTTTCCAAACATTGCCTCATCTTCTTGATTGAGCATGGTTTGTGATTCAGCATGCTTTCAGAACTAAGGTCATGCTTCATTTCAGCTTAGGATGGCTCAGTTGTCCTGATAAATGTGTAATTGATTCATGGTGGTGTATTTGTAAGCTCTCTCTCTCTCTCTCTCTCTCTCTCTCTCTCTCTCTCTCTCTCTCTCTCTCTCTCTCTCTCTCTCTCTCTCTCTCTCTCTCCCTTTCACGTCTTCAGCTGTCATATATAATAAAGGCCTAAATATGCCCCAAAAAATAATCTTAAAAATAAAAAACTAGCAAGTCTCTGTTTCCATGTCAGGCTTGGAGACAGTATTATTCTCTGAAAGTGAAGAAGACAAACCAGGCTTGGAAGTAAGACTGAAATGCTCTTGTCGGAACTCGAGTTCCGACCACACACTGTGACTTCAGTCACACACAGTGACTTCAGATTTGACTCGGACTCGAGGAGTGGGACTCGTGAACAATCTTTATTTTCAGGAAACGTCTGATGAGCTGAATGTTATTACCTTATTCCCTTCCCAACAAACATGTCGACCACGCCGGCAGCTGCTGTGCCATTCATCATAAGCTTTGGCTTTAAAGGTCTAAGGGCATTTTCACATATGATCTTAAATTTACCTTTTTAAGGTATTTACATATAATTGATCCCCATGTGTTTCATATCAAAATGTTCAGAACAAACTCAGCTTTCCGTAAAGTCATGCCCAAATTTTTATTAGAGCAATTTGTAAAGAGATAATTTGGCGCTTAAGCTCAAAAGTTGATGTTGGCTTTTTGAAAGTTCTCAAATCTCTTTTGAAAACAAACCTTAACTGATGTGTTAAACAATGTGTTTCACGAATTGTTTCGGCTTGAAATTAATTTACCAAAGTCTTAGGTTATATATGATTAAAATGGTAAATAAATGTCTGAAATGAAATTTTGTAATATCGTTTTTTGAGTAGGAGTTTTGTCAAACAACGTTTGGTGCATCTTTCGTCCTTTCGTTTTTCGTCCTATATATATATATATATATATATATATATATATATATATATATATATATATATATATATATATATATATATATTAGGGTTAGTAGTATACAGCTGATAATTATGTATGTATCAGCTGTATACTACTAACCCCGTTTGGATCTTATATGTTTGCTATCATTGTATTTTGGTCTGGCTCAGGTTTTACCCTTTGTAAAACAAATACATTCAGAAAATGAATGCCATAGAACTTTCTTTAATTATGTAGTTTGACAGTCAGTCATAACTAAAAAAGAGAGTTTTATTCCGGGCTAAAGTACATGGTATTTGAATGGTGCGAAGAGTTCTGTACTCACTGATACAGATACCAGCATTTTGGGCAGTATCGGAGGCATTTCAGATACTGATTTTGTTTAGTAACAACTCTTATTTATCTCCATGTGAGCAAAGAACTGCCATTAATAATAAGAGCCACCCATGCTGGGCGGTCATAAGACTGCACTGTGATTGGACATCAAACAGTAGCTTTTTTGAAACATGCTCTATCAAATCATTTGTTGCCAGAAAACTAAATTGCTGTATGTGTTAAATCCTGTCCAAATTCTTGCCCTGTTAACCGAGAAATTAACCAATAACCATTTAAGACCTCTGTGTAGGCTCAGCTTTATAGTGAACTTCACATATGCCAAGGAAAACAAGATCATATTGGTTTCGAAACAAATATATTTTTCCAAGATGTGTTGCAGCGGTAACATTAGTTGATGTTACAGTGTTTAAAAGGGCTGAGAATTTGATAAACATACGTCTTATTTGAGTTGTTGTGACGAAAACTTCCTGATGTAGAAAAAATAGGTGATGGGAGGAGATTAATTTGTTGTTAAATTAGTTGAAGTTTGCGTATTGACAGTGGCTAAATAAGTGAGGATGTATGTGCTCCAATGAGTGCCATGTTGTAATACTAATTTACATCTACCAACTACCAACTTTGTGTGTGTGTGTGTGTGTGTGTGTGTGTGTGTGTGTGTGTGTGTGTGTGTGTGTGTGTGAGTGTCAGGTGCTGGGCAGTGCTGGAAATCGTGCCCCAGACATCGATACCAGAAAGGCGGCTGGCAGCTGAGACGATAACCCAGCCCGGCCCCAGCAACCTGTCTGGTCCTCATTCCTCCGCCTCCCGTCTGCTGTACTCCAACATCTCACTAGAAGAGTAAGTCTTTATCTCTTGTCCTGTTTTGTGCCTTCCATCAAATCCAACAATCAATTGGCCACAGACCTACTTTTGTAGCCTGTAAGTTATTGCTGCCTAAACCTATTCTCTATCATTAAGGTCAGGCACTTCTTAAGCTAAAAGTTCGTTGTACTCTTCACACTACACAACTTTCTGTCTTGCTGTCTTGTTTTCACACTACCTGACTGACCAGCAACAGCCGCTCACAGACTACAAGATCTTTCACCAGGAGGAATCCCAGAGTTTAGTCTCCACACTACGTTTTTGTCACAAAAACACACACAAGAAGTGACAAGTCATAATACCATACATGAGGCAGGTTTTTTGGATGTCCGCTAGAAACAAGCGCTCCACGTTGTTAGTGCTGCGATAAAACAAAAAAAGAAAGAGTGCTTTCCCCCTAAGCCCTTGTATTGCGCTCTCATTGGCTGTGGCTTCCCGGCAGAGTCCCAAACACTTCCAGATATTTAGCCTGCTACTGAAGCTATCTGGAATGTGTCTGCGGGGCACCAGCAAGGCCTCTTCTCTCGTGTTTTCGAACAGTTCACACATCGCGAGCCAATGCCGATTAGCCTCCACCATGCAGCTTTTGTCGGGGAGCTCAAAAAACTGTCGGTGAGCAGAAAATGTCCTGCAGTTGGACAATAGTCTGCCCTGTAGTGGACATTTTTTACAGTTGATTCAATTATGTATCCGCAGACATTAGATGAACCAGGGTTTATCACTTATGGTTTGAAATCTGACTCCAGTGCATTTAACTGTAACATGGCAGACATGTCTTTGATCTTTGATATACTAGATTGATTGATTAAATCCAATAGGAAATTGCTACATTTTCCCTGTCAGAAGACACTGATATGAATATGAACATCAGTCCAGAGTACAGCTTTCCCTCTGTTATCTTCAGGGAAATAACTGCTTTATCCGTATTCATCTCTGCATACTTTTAGTAGTTCATAGTTTTTTGGGGTCTTCTCCTGTAGTCACTTTGAAATATATTTTGACTTACTGTAATAGTCCCCACCACATTATTGATTGAAGGCCAAGACTTTACTGTAAATGTCTCGGTGCAGTGCAGCACGGCTGGGCACTTAGCACTATGACCTGATCAAATGAACCAAAATAAAGGAGTAAATGCTCCAGAGATCACTCCTCGGCTGATGAGAACAAGCCCTTACGTGATCTTGGGACCAAACCAAAGCATTGATGTTGGGTTGTGCAGAACACAACTATAAAGCAACGGGGTTTTGTTACTCAATGTAAAATCCTAAGACCACTAGAACCATTATAACTGATTAAGCCTCTTTTGTCATTAAAACGGTTTTTCAGTCGCTAAAAAATTAAAAACTATAAAACTGCTGGTTTTATTGAAGTTGACGGTTTATTACTGACCTTGTCCACAGCAGTTGACAGACAATCTCAACTCAAGGTCTACTTGCTCAATTGTTCTGAAGTTTAAAATTGTTGTGCAGGATGGAGAGGCAGACTCAATCATGGATGGACTGTAGATGAATATGTACTTAAGAAAAAAAAATAAAAATAGAGCCACAGCCTATCAAAGCAATTATTCCAAAGTGTCATTGAGGACCACAATGGAAATAAGTCCTGGACTTTATTATGTTTTTATCCTCGATTGTAGTTTATGTCTTTTTTCATGTGTAAGGCATTCTTGATACAATTAAATGAATCAAATCAAATCAAATCAAAATGTTCTCTGAGGTAGAATGACAAATTAAAAAATAACATTCATAGGTATCGAGCCCTTTGTATGCCATCACATTGTCCTTTCCTATTCTGAGGTAATAAAAACAGCACCAGATTTCAAATAATTATTATTATTTGAAATCTGGTGCTGTTTTTATTATAGTTATAGTTATAGTTAGGTTTTTGTCATCAGAATTGTATAGTACGATATTCCGTTGACGCCCCAAAGGTGACAGTGATGATACACCAGCAGAGAACTGTGTGAATGTGCACAATTAAGGGCTTGTACTGAATATGTAATTATTTCAACGCATCTTTGAATTGTAATAGCTTCCTGGCTCAGGCCCTCCCTTTCCATTAAATCCTCCTTCATTCCACTGATTTGCAGAACAACCATTTTTCATTCTGATTGCTTGGCATACATTTTTATTTCTATTTTATTTCTCCCCTCTACCCATCACTGTTCATCGTTCATCTATTTAAAAAGCATGGCTCCTGTGACCCACATGGCTGAGACAACCTCAGCGACAGCTAGGTACTCTGCTCTCCTTGCTTGGCAGAGCTGTGGCTTTCATAGACCAACATTGCCCCCTAGTGGATTTTATCTATTGTGTTGTGCCTGTCTAAGAAGCACAGTGTAGTTGTTCCCCTCATCTGTTGAGTCTTTTAGAGCAGCAATGTGCATTTAAAACAATGTAGGGATAGGATAAAAGGGACAATAACAAAGTTCCAGCTTTACAGAGACCAAGTTAATTCAATTAAAATGAATTGAAACTTAACAGTGTATAATTAATGCAGACTGATTAGTAAATGCCACTTACTGGGTCTTTTTTATATGGAGCCACAGGTGCTCAGTGATGCAGTATAAGAGAAACAAGACAAATAGTGGCACTAATGATTGAATTTCACTCTTAAAGAAATGACGAACTCTTCCATGTAAAAGTGGGAACCATTGTTGAGTTGGGGTTTGTTTCAGTATTTTACATTTACATTCATGTGGCAGACGTGTTTGTCCAAAGCAATGTAGAAATGAGGTCCAATCCATGCCACAGAAAATCAAGCAAAAACCTTCGAGAAACTAGGGCTGTACCCAATGTCGTTTTTTTTTTCTTTTTTATTCAAAGCTTCTATTGAGGTTTTTGAATAAATTGACTTAAGAGCTGCAGTGCAGCACAGCTTGTTCTTCAGAGGCAGACCATTAAATATTCATTTGAATGTTGATTTATAATTTGAATGTGAACGTTATATATTAAATATTCTATATCCACGAAGTTCTACTGCCGAAATGTAGCCAGATGTCACTCTTTTGCCGGATGTCTGTTACCTTCCTCTTTCTTTGTGTTGGCGTTCTAAACTTCGGTAGATTTGTGAGGACTATGGTTAACTGCTCCTCAGATCTCTGCAGGGTAAATCCGGACAGCTAGCTAGACTATCTGCCCAATCTGAGTTTTTTGTTGCACGACTAAAGCGACTGACAGAACGACTAAAGCGACTGACAGAAGCAAAGAATATAATTTGCACAATTAATCATTTATTTCATTATTTGAAACTATAATTGACGTCAAACATTTTTTTATATGTTGCCAGGGAAACACTGACGACAGCAAAGAATGTGGACATTTAAACAGAAAACCGAAAACTTTTATTCATTATTTGGAAATGCAATTGGCATCAAACTATTTTAAAAATGTTGCCTCAAGTGGTGTTCTTTCAACTGAAAATCATGCGTCATCTGTGGCAAGAGATATCATTGAAACTGGAATGATGAGTGGATCAAGGCTGAGTCTGATAAAAGGAAATACTTCACTAACTTACACACAGAGAGGGAATAGGCTTCAATGACTAAGCTTATTTTTGTGAATATGTTAAAGTACGGACCAAAGAAAGTTCCACAATATGATAAAGAGACTTTCAACCACAAAAAAATACTTGATGGAAAGACTATTGGAGACAAAAAAGTGGTTTAGTTTTTTGTTGTATCAATACAGCCAATAGGAAATAATAGCTTGTCAGGCTACATTTACACTGCTACGTTTTGGTTTTGGCAGCATGTATACTCCGCCCATTGCTGGTAGTTGCCATGGTAATGTTTATGGTACCGGATGCTATATCAGAGTCTGTTCTGCTCGTGGGTTAAAAGAAGATTAACACATCCATTTTTACTCCGCCTCAAATCCTTTTCTTACGTAAAAGTTTGAAAATACCATCTCCTTATTGAAAATCTACACTGGAACTCTGAGCATTCTAGAAGCAGAGGGGTGATGGAAGTATTCCATAATTCCATAAGTATTCCATAATTCCATCACTCTATATATTGGTGTCATTACTTGTCAAACCTCCACAAGAGACAGACTCAAAGCAAACCAACCTGCATGAGAACACACAGAGAAAAAACATGATGTCAAGACAACAAAGTCAACTCCAAAATGAAATGGAGATTGTTAAGAGTTTCAGGAAACTGACCCCAGAGGAGAGAAGGAAAGAGCTCAGAAGAGACATATTTACAGAGTTGAGGAACATGGAGATGGAGCGCAGAGATAGAGCTGCTCTCTCAGCGCTTCAGAGGCACATGAGGGAAAAAGAGGAAAAAGACAAAGAAATTGAAAGATTGCAAAGTCAGAAAAAGAGATATGAGGAGGAGAGGAGGAGGCAGGAGGCCAAACAGAGGGAGGAGGAGAAGAAGAGGGCGAATGAGCAAAGGGCCCTTGAGAAACAAAAGCAGGAGCAACTGAAGAAAGCGAGGCTCGAGTGGAAGAAGGTGATGATGGTGGACGTGGAGCCGATCACAACGCCCAGATTCACTCCGAGCGATCTGAAAAAGGAGCGGAGGAGGTGTGGAAAGGCTGAGCGAAGAGTGGAAGATGAAGCCAGCTTTAAGAGCCTGACCTCGGAGCTGAAGGGCCAGGAGCAGAGTAAAAGAAAAACCCTGTCCAACAACTGGGTTGGAGAGCCAATTGACACGAACAGGAGCTCCACCCAAACGGCTCCAACCATCTCCACTGAAATAATAAGCCTTGAGTCTGAAAGTACGTGTCTCATTTTTATCCATTTGTTTTAAACAGCAATTCACTACCTGTTTATATTGCAAATTTTTTCTATGCTAATTTGGACTGCACAATTAATTGCAAATGTATTGAAATCTTAATATGGACTAGGCCACTTGTTCTCAAACTATGGTACAAGTACCACTGGTATTATTAATAGGGTCCAGGTTTTAAAAACAAAAACAACAAAATTACTCTTTAAGCAGCGGTGGTGAAGTCTCCACAGCACCTGATAGCATCAAACGGTGCAAAACGGTAAGGAGATTTGACCCAAGTTACCTCAAATTTGGATTCAGTTGGAGCAAGACGGAGGAAGTACAGATAGGCTCTGACTGACAACAGTCAACAATAAATATTTATATGTTATAAGGTATAAACCCGTAGGGTAGGCCTGCACTCCTACCGGCACACTGGTGAGAGCCTCATATTTCCTGAGGTGGTACATGGTGTAAGAAGTTTGAGAACCATTGGACTAGTGCAATATCAAAATTGTATATATAAAAAATATGTGTCAAACCATTCTGAATGAAGTATTGTGATGCTGCAGAGACAGCTCGGCCTACAAATCCTATCCTACAGACTAAAGGAACAAATATTTGTTTTGTACAGATCCTCGCAAAAATCACACTCTAATCATTTAAATTTTTTTATTTGTATACATTTATTTTTAGGAAAATGAGAATAATGTTCCAACATGATCATTCACTCCAATATTGTGAATCATGACGCAATATCAGTCAAAAATAACTGCAATTCGATATTTTCCTCATATCATGCAACCCTAATGCTAATCTTTTTTTTATTTTCTTATAAAAACAACAGCCAACACCAAGATCCAGGAGGAGACGTTGGAGGGTTGGCGCTCAAGCCATTTGTCTGAGCAGTTTGACTGCTATACTGACCTGTCCAGAATCAGCATCCTCAAAGAATACATCTTCTGAATGTACTGTAAACAGAGGGATTTTATTAATGTTCTTCTGATAAATAAAACTGTGTTGCATTGAAAACATTTGAGTCCTTTTTAAGTAGTGAAAATGCAAAATGAAAGTGCCTAAATACACAAAAGCCACGGTCATGTCAAAAGCCTCAAGAATGCTGACTGAAAACTGCAAAAGTCAACAATCCTCTTGAATAGAGCAGGTTATTCAAAGATAAGAGAGAAAGGCTGAGGTTAATTCATTCTGAAGTGCCCTATTGTTCCTGACCACACAACACATTTTCTCTGACTCATAAACGTGTGTTGCCTCTGATGTGGGACTGTCAGTACACTACTTCCCACCCCCCTACTTCTGGTACCCTTGCTTGGATCCAACCGATCATCTCACATAGCCTTCATTTTCATCCCAACTGTAAAGTTCTGTGACTGCATTTTGCACAGTTGCAACGCTATTGTGGTGACAAAATCTGTCCGCAGACAGACAGACAGACAGATATAAACACTGCGCAAAATACACAAAAACGCCTCTGTGGTAATTCCCGCTAAACTAGGTGTCTCCAGGACGCGATATCACTATGGCCACGCCAAGACCCGCCCTTCAATAGCATTTATTGGCAAGGTGTCCATGTTTACGTGATTATTTTTAATGTAACCCCATTTGTACAGGTCCTATCCCCTGACCAATCTGTTATCCTAACCTTAACCACTCGAGGTCAAATGCCTGGTTGGGGTTAACCAATCGAGCTGCTTCGTAGGGCGGGTCCTGGCATGGCCATAGTGGGATTCGTAATTTTGCCTCCAGGACCACATTTTGCCATGATGACACACACACCCACACACACACACACACACACAGACACAGTGAAAACAGTCACTGTCCTGTAGTTGATGAATTTGTAGATTGATGGGGCAATGCATTCCTTCACCTAAATGTGCAGAAAACTAAGGACTTTGATCTTAGACCTACTAACACCAACCGAGAAACCAAGATCAAGGGACAGACTGTCGGCTCTGCTGAAAACTATAGAAATAAATATCTTGGGACTATAGTGGATAACTGGCTTACATTTAATTTCCACTTTGAAGCTTTATGTAAAAAAAAAGGCCAGCAACATCTGTACTGGCTGAGGAAACTGTCTAAGTTTCATGCCAACAAGTCCCTTATGATTCTGTTCTACAGATCTCATATTAAATCTGTCCTGACCTTCTCTGTTGGTTCGGTAACCTTAACATCAAGTCCAAAACTGCACTAAACATAGTTGTGAGGATGAGCAACAAGATATTGGGAGTTCAACAGTGCACATTATTAGACCTGTTGCATAGACAGATAGTTTGAAATACTTTATTGATCCCCAGGGGGGACATTTACATTTTTATTTTATAGTTTGGAAAGCTAATGCTGTTCTCACCCCTTATTTTCTGAACTTCAGTTCTTGCCCTTGGGCACCCGTCTCAGATGTCCACAGGTCAGGAGTAACAGGTATACATTTCCGTCTTGAATGCGGGCCAGGAGAGGAGTCAAAATTGAACTCGTGGCTACTTTATTTCTTGCTTGGCTATTTATCATCTAGTCTGTTGACTTTGTGTTGAGGACGTCAGAGATTTTGACAAAGGGGTTGGTGATGTAATGGATGCTGATATTCATGCTAACAATGGTTATCGCTGATTATGTTAGGTTGACTTTGTAAGGCTGACATACACTTTTCCTACCCTGTGTAGGCTAGATGCTCCTAGCTCAGTAATTTTATTTAATTTCTTCGTTCTCATAAGGTAACGGTTGGTTCCAGTTGTTTAAAACACTGTGTGTATATCTTGTATTTATATTTATGTATTTTCATGTGTTTTATACCAGCTGCTGCACACTCAGTCACTCCTTCTGGGACACAAAGTTGCAGATGAAGGTGAAGCAACTGCTAGAAATTTAAGTTTGTTAATATTTTTTTGATGGACCATGTGACCGCAACACACACAGTGGCTGTGGAACATATTTAACATACACAATGTGCACTTGTGCTGTTTGCTCCTTAAGTTTGTGTTTCTAAATGTATTAAGTCTTTCAATTGTTCCAGGCAGGGGGCTTTTAAAGTTAAGTTCTCAGTTCTGTTAGCTGGGCGGCAAAGGAAAGCAGAAGGAAAAAAACTAATGAAAGCTACAGCACTTTACAACAGCAGTAGACAAATGGCCAAAATTAGAGTTGAAAATGGAAACACTGATTCATAGGTTTAGCCCTGACCTGCAATATGTTTTACAACCATTTGTGCCTCATTTAATATTTAGGACAATATTTTCCACGACTATAGTATTCTTGTATCTCCCCAGGAGATCCCTCTGCAGGCTGGGAGCTGGCCAGCTACTAGATAAACAGAGAGAGCCAGGCTCTATTTCAATGCCTCTTAATGAAGATTAATTAAAGTAGAGGGCAGCTCTTTATGATATTATGATTACTGTTATCTAACTATAAAGCAAGGAATCTCTGTCTGTCTGTTTGTCCTTCGCACACCCCGAGAACCTTTCATCCAATCTACTTCACACTTGGCGGGTGTATAGCTGCGGACCCTTTGAGTCTTTCAGTATTAGCGACTTGAAACGCGCTATATACTGTAAATGCAGTCCATTTACATTCATCGAATTTGGGGCAATTTCAACACCCAACACGTTCAATATTTATAAACTGTGAATGAACAATGAGGCTCGCAGCAGCCGTGGGGGCTGGCTTCGCAAATGAGTCAAGCAGCAACTGAAACGCATATTTGGAAATTACCTCCGCTAAGCGTATTTCAACATTTGTACGTCTGACCGCCAATGCTGGATATACTGATGGTACAACCAAACTCTTCTTCACTTACATGGAATCAACGAGCACAAGCGAATAGCCTACAGGAACAGCGTCGTACGAACTTATAACAATAATAATGTTACGCTGGCAAAATTACTTTGCTAATGAAATCCATTCTTTAACATTAACGTTATCATGTCAAAGCAATTGACTAATATCCCTTTGGACAACATTTGGGAATTAAATACAATATTAGTTAAACAAAATGTAAATTATTAGTGGTGACTTGGGTGTGTTTTTCAGGCCTGGATTTAGTGATTTGGGGGCTCCATGCAAACTGGTCTTGCTTTACTTTTCACCCTTTATCTAACTGGGAATGTTGGTATTGGCAGTGGTAGAATAAGTACTCTAGAGTACAAGTCCTGAATTCAAATGTTTTCTTCAAGTGAAGCGTGAAAGAGAGGCTACATCAGCACAATGTACTTAAATGTACTTAAATTGACATGTGAACCAAGATGGCGCCAACAGCGGGTAATTCGGTGCTCGTTGTTTTTTTCTGTTTGTTTTCTTTATTTATTTCATTACAGGGACAGTATTCCTGTAAGAATCTGTTCTTTTATCTGCTGGCACGGATCACTTTCTGTCAAACAGAAAAAAAATTGCCTGCAAGGCATTGCCAAGGTGTGTAGCAAAATTGCTGGAACGCCACTGAACAACCTTCATGACCTGAATCAGGACAGGTCCTTAAAAAACACAAAGTCCATCTTGGCTGACTCGAGCCATCCATTGGAGTGCAAATTTATGTTGCTACCATCAGGGCGCAGATACATTCTTCCTCAAAGAATTACTTTCTTAAAATGTAGCTCTAGTATTATTTTGTTGTGTTTTTTTGGGTGTGCTTGCTGT
Organism: Perca flavescens; assembly: GCF_004354835.1. Classification (NCBI taxonomy): domain Eukaryota; kingdom Metazoa; phylum Chordata; class Actinopteri; order Perciformes; family Percidae; genus Perca; species Perca flavescens. The sequence goes on along the minus strand of NC_041339.1, from coordinate 7,538,319 downwards.
CTATGTAGCCTACTGCTGGCTGTAAACCGAATTGCCCTTCGGGGATAATAAAGATACCTTGAACTTTGAACTGTGACACAGATCTCTCCAGAAAATCGAAAGGTTGAGGTATCTGTTTCTACACTAACAGTGGCTGGTGTAAAGATGTAACAGAGATTCTACAGCACTGTTCTCCTGATCTTGAAACTTTCTTTATCAACTGCAAACCCTTCCACTCCCCTCGTGAGTTTGCTCCATTCATGCTGGTCGGTGTTTACATTCCACTGCAGGCCAACATGCAGGAAGCCCAGCGCACTCTCGCCACCCAGATACTGTGTGTGGAGTAGAATAACCCGGATTCCCTTGTTATTGTCCTTGTGACTTCAACAAAGGTAATCTTAGCCATGAACTCCCCAAATACTGACAGTTTATTAAATGTCCAACCAAAGAGGAGAATATTTTGGATCACTGTTACACAACAGTCAGCAACGCATATCATGCTGTCCCCTGCGCTGCACTGGGAAACTCAGACCATGCAATGGTCCACCTCCATCCATCCATCCATCTTCGTCCGCTTATCCGGTATCGGGTCGCAGGGGGGAGCAGCTCCAGCAGGGGACCCCAAACTTCCCTTTCCCGAGCAACATTAACCAGCTCCGACTGGGGGATCCCGAGGCGTTCCCAGGCCAGGTTGGAGATATAATCTCTCCACCTAGTCCTGGGTCTTCCTGCAATGGTCCACCTGATTCCCTTATACATGTTTGGCCAGGGTGCCCAGCATGTGCGTGGCACGGGCTGATTCACTTAAAACTGTTGTTCGACAACGCCACATAGTTTAATTACAGATTAGGAACTCTTAAAAACAATAAAACACAATTTTGTTGGTAGGCCTAAGTTCTTTTCTACAAGGAAAAGCAATGCATGGCCCCTCCACAGTGGTTTTTGAACTGGAAATAATCCTTTGGCGCTGTGAGTCGTAGTCATTGCTATGATACCATACAACAAAAATGCTATGCCCGAATCAGCAGCAGGCCATTGGCAGCATAGAGCCAACGTAAGGTCCATCTGTTTTACTCCCCACCGAGGCAGCATCGGACACCGGGAGATGGCTAAACAGATTGTCCATCTCTGGGGTTGTCAACACTGGGTCTCGGCAAAAAAAAAAAGTGGATGGACCGGACAGCTCGCAATTTCCTGAAAATGCTTCATCTTAACCATGTTATAAGACAGACACAACATGAGTTATTTGTTTCCACTGAATTTACACAGTATCTTCGGCCATGTGGGTAACAGAAAGCCAGTGACAGCAAAGATGTAGGTCTCTATTCTGAGGCTACATTTGCATTGCTCCGTTTTGGTTTGTTTTGAGCTCCAAAAACTAACATGCATATATCTCATGAAGATTCTTGTATACTGGGCATGCACGTGCTGGGGTAAACAGGAGGCAGCATGTACTGTATACTCAGAGAACGAGACGTCATGATTGATAAGACCCAATGAGGCGACAAAACATTGGCATCAGTGTCTGTGTTGCCAAAGGTCTTTGTTTCCCACCGTTGAGACTGCAACACAACCCCAGAGATTCCAAACCAAAACGGGGTCAAAAGTGCCTGCAAATGTCTCCGGTTTAGAGGCTCTGAAACGCCTGAGCAGTGTGAATGCCAGGTGTAAACTTCAAAAAAGATATTCGTTTTCGAACCAAAACGTAGCGGTGTTCATGTAGCCTCAGGCTGGTGCAGGTGAAGTGGTATTACAGCTGGTTCTCCTAGGGTAAAGATTTGCTTAATGAAACATGAGAAGTCATTGATAAGGGAGGAGAAGCCACTTAACGACTGAGCACCTTACAGTTCCAAAGCCTCCTCCGTAACCTTCAGATAAACTGTTATGTTATCTGTGTTTTCCCCCTCAGGTCTGAGAAAGCAGGAGAGATTGCAACCATACCATTGACTAAGGTAAGGACACCACACTCCTTTTGTGTGTTTGTAGTGGTGAGATAGAGAAGGAAGATATACATATTGAAGTACTCATAATTTACATAATGCCTGTCAACTCTTTTTTATCAGTTTTTTAAATAATTCAAGAGTTAAATTAAGCTTCATATCTCACTTTTGAATGTATTGATGCTGTACTTAACAAGTTCACAGTTCAGCTGTGAGGAAGTATTTTGTTTATGTGCAATCAAAGTGTCACTGGACCCTCGCGGAACAGTTCAGCTTAGTTTTTTTTTAAAGGAACATGCCGACTTATTGGGAATTTAGCTTATTCACCGTAACCCCCAGAGTAAGACAAGTCAATACATACCCTTCTCATCTCCGTGCGTGCTGTAATGCTGTCTGACGGCTCCAGCATTAGCTTAGCCCAGCACAGATCCTGCAGGTAACTGGTTCCAACTAGCCTACTGCTCCAAATTGTGACAAAATAACGCCAACATGTTCCTATTTACATGTTGTGATTTGTATAGTCACAGAGTGTACAAAAAACAACACAGCCATCTTCTAACAGTAAACAAACCGGGAACTATATTCTCAGACAGGCTTGCTGTGAGCATATCACTCCGCCCAAGTACTATATTCTTCCGCCTGAGAATATAGTTCCCGGTTTGTTTACAGTTAGAAGACGGCTGTGTCTCATGTTACGTTGTTTTTTTGTACCGCTGTGACTCTATAAATCACAACATGTAAATAGGAACATGTTGCCGTTATATATTATTCGGAGCAGTAGGATTGCTGGAACAATTCACCTGCATGTTCTGTGCTGACCTGATGCAGCTGGAGCCGTCAGACAGCAATACAGCACGCACGGAGATGAGAAGGATATGTATCGACTTGTCTAACTCTGGGGGTTACGGTGAATAAGCTAAATTCCCAATAAGTCGGCGTGTTCCTTTAAGATATCCCAATCCGCACTGAATCTGAGAGATGTGCTTCATTGTTTAGTTTTCCCTCTTCCTCTTTAAGGCTAACTGAAAGACAGAAAGACAATCAAATTGCACAAATCTCCTGCTGTATATATGTTGTGAATGTGTTTAATGATCGATCAAGGCCCCTAGTTTTAATAATAACCGATAGTACCTGAGCTCATCCTGTCCATGTCTCAGTCTCTATTGCAAGGTAGTCATTTTGCACGTAGTACCTCTGTAACACTGCAAGTATTGCAAGTACTTATTAAACAGCCATAATTCAGTATAGTTTGTATGTCTGCTAAAGCCTATAAGTGCCCCTAGGGCCACATGCAGGGCTAGATAATGGTTTGTGGTGAAGTCAACAGCAGCAGCATGTGTTCAGTCTGTGTTTGGATCCAATTACACAGGAAACAGTGTGCCTACCAAGCTAACAACCGCTAATTGAAACATGCAGCAATTAGCTGGTGTGGCTGTCTGGACCTGCCTGACCAAACTAATCGGTAGTCAGAGATGGCACAATGGAGCCGGCCTTGCTCAAACTCTTTAATGGGAATATAACTCAGGAGAATAAAGCTGCACCAGGTCAATTTCTTATCAAAATCTCATCAGCCCGAGTCACAGACAGGGACCTTGTGCTGACACAGATACACTACAAATGCAGCCTCTGATTATGACTATTAGTATGGGAACCCAAGTTAAGTGTCTTTTCATGAGATTACACTTGAAGAATGAAATGAAAGAGTTTAGAATACTCCAGCCACGGTCTGACGGTCTCCACCTGAACCTGCTTGGGTTGATGCGCGTGCAGTCTGGCCAAAAGTTCCGCTTTAGGGAAAACCTACTGATTAGAAATGTGTCTCTTGTTGTGTCTCCATGCTTTATATTTTATTAAAACATTATTTCCATGTGGCCTTTTTATGATTGGTTGAACCAACAGGAACAAAAACAATAGGCTACTGATTTTCTTTTCTATTTTCTGTGAAGGGAGGATACTGGCGTTAGTATAACAAACTGACTGAGGCTACATTTACATAACAATGTTTCACTTATAACTCACAATAAAAAAAACACTGAGTGTGCCTTTTTATTTCAAAACTAGGTTATATATGTTCTAAACTAAATTACAAAAGCATGCCTCCCTTCTTCTCCCTTGTGTCCTCATTTTTAACATCCACCAAAATCCATCACCCACCTCACCAACCCATGTAGATTATTAATGAACGTTACAAGGCGTACTCCTGGCTGGCTGAGCTGATCCAGGTGTTTATAGCCATCAGCGTCACTGTGTCCTTCCTGGTAATGGGATCTGCCATGAAACACACCAGTAAGTTTACTCCTGCTTGAATGTGATTTAGTCATTTAGCATTAATGTACACTTGATGTTGCAACCACAGTAGTCTCGCATTGCCAGACCTTCCTCCACCGTGGCGCTGTGGAGGAAAGTCCACACAGCATTCTGGGATGGGAGAAAAACGTGCTCTGGTTTATTGGCATTTCTTTAAACAATCACAATTGTCTTGGGCGGTGCTAAGCACCGGTAAAAGCAGCGGTGCCTCTGGGAAGGAACTTGTTTTGGTGGAACATGTCTACGTTCAAAAGTTTTTAGTAGCAACAGAAAACTCAGATTGGACAGATAGTCTAGCAAGCTGTCTGAATTTACCCTGCAGAGATTTGAGAAAAGGTTGACCATAGTCCTCATAAATTCACCAAAGTTTAAAAGGCCAACACAAAGGAAGCCCAAAGGGTTCCCAAAATTGGGGGCATGCCCCCTAGGTGGGGGCCCGGAGTTATAACAGGACGGGCGTAGCGATGTTAAATATAATATGATGCATGGTTCTATTGCAGTTAGTTAAACGTATGTCCCGACCCAGAGCGTCAAAAATTGACGCCAAAAGTCCCAACCAAGCGCGTCTAAATATGACGTTAAAGGAGACTTTTTGCGTCAATAAACACCAAAGGCACCTGACCAAGCGTTGCTTTTTAACACAACGGGAGTGATGGTGATTGTTACTGTAAGTGCCACGGCGCATCATGCCAACTGCTATAATTGTTACGAAACATATCATCATATATATCTATATCTGTGTCTCTGTGTCCCAAACGGCAGTGGCAGATGGCCGCCCACCAAGAGTCTATCCGAGGTTTCTGCCTAAAAGGAAATTTTTCCTCGCCACAAATGCTTGCTCGTGGGAAATTGTTCGGTCTTTGTAAATTATAGTGTGTGGTCTAGACCTACTCTATCTGTAAAGTGTCCTGAGATAACTCCTGTTGTGATTTGACACTATAAATACAATTGCATTGATTTGAATTGGTGTGTCCATTGTCAGCGTCATTTTAATGCTTCCCAGCGTCAAGGGGACTTTGGAGAAGCAGGACTTTGAGTTGCCCGCTCTTCATTTGCATAAAGTTGAATTCAGCCAGCTTTTTGCAAATAAGGAGCGGCCGGCTTGGCTCGACGCCTCTCGAAAGCCGACGAAAATCCTTTGAACTGACCGATGTTAAAATGAAGACAGATTCAGCAACTGCATAGCATATTTCTCGCTTAAAATGTTTTCAGAAACACGTTTCTGAACTATTTTCGTAAAATAAAAGATTGTATTCCGACGGAGCCACCATTAAGGTCTGCTTTGAAATCCTGGAGCTAACAGCCCCATGTGAGGCGTTCGTCCAATCAGCTGCAGCCATTGCGGTTGTAGGAGGGTGTAGACTGTTTTCTTTGCTTGTCAGTGGTCAGTGAAGAGAAACTGGTGGCAAGCCCACTAGCGTGCAATACTTTGAATACCGGGCGATCCCATCCATGAAAACAATGCGTATATGGACACGTACCTTGAGAATGTGTTAATTGATTACATCTTCTAACATCAAACTCTAAGCAAGAATGTGTATTTACCAAAATGTTAAACTATTCATTTAAGCATAAAGTGTTTTGTATTGACTGACTAGTTGTGCTTCTTTCAGTTGATGGTCTGGTGAGCTCGGTGTGGAGCAGCAGACTAGAGTGGCTGTCTAAAGCCTGGGAGCGAAACCTGCCCAACAAAGAGCACATCTGCTCGGCAAGAGGGTGAGGAGTGAAACGGGTCAATGTTTGTGCTCACATGTCACAGCAGCAGCTTATGCTCTCACCTCCACAACAAGGTTATAATAGTTTAGAATTTAGAATTCTTTTTTATTTAATTTTGAGTTATAATTTCTCAAAGTGTTAGAGTTTAGTTTCTTTGCCCGAGCCCAAGCCCAAACTTGACCCGATGCGACCCGCAGGCCGGGTCGGGCCGATATTTTCTGCCACTATCCTCGGGTCAGGCCTTTGATCAAGCATTTGTGTTTTTTTAATCATTACTTTATTAGCCTAATTGGGTGGGGAGAAAGCTATGCCTCTCCAGCTTCTCCCGTAGCTCTGGGTGTATGTCCTGCACTGACTTGAGTGTGAGGTAAACTGTGTTAAATCGTGTCTCCCCCATCTGTAGCACTGTCTTCAATAATTGCGCAACCAGGCCAGATTGTTTCAGATATCTCACGAGTCCTTTAGCAGCACATATGGTCTCTCCTGTATCGGGTGCGTTGTTGGCCTGCAGACCGTGGCGAGGGAAAGCATTAATTAGGTGATCGAGACAAGAAAGTCTCCTATATGGTTCCAGAGCTTTGATTATGTTGCTACCCACACTATAGAGCTAGTGTCGAGTTTCTTTTTACATTTCTTCATTCAGATTCATTTGCAATCCATTCCATTCTGAATAAGCTGAGAATGTCAGTTATAACGGCCCACGTATTAAAAAATTGTCGGGTTTAAATCGGGCTCGGGCTGATAATTACAGTTAATGTGCCGGGCAGGGCTAGGCTCAGACACAACGTGCACAGGCTCGGGTAGGGTCGGGCTTTATTTTTCGGGCCCGATCTAAGCTTTACAAAGTATGTAGCTACATATACATACAAAATACATGGTTGGAGTTTATCCATGATGTTTAATCTTTGGTTTAAAGCTTTAGTGCGTAATTTTTTGATAATAATGAATGTCCGTTACATTCAAGCCATGCCTCATGGGGGCGACAGAAACTACGCACTATAGCTTTAACATTTAACATTTTTTACAGCATATTTTTGTTTTAGTTTCCGTTTTAGTTTACTATAATATAAAAAGTATAAAACAAGCTTATTTTTTTACAGCAGACATCATCAGTAAAAGCACAGGTTTGAGTAATAACATTGATGATGGCTGTGTTCAATTTAAGTGTATGATTAGTGAGTCATGTCAGAGAACCAGCAGTCACAAGAGCAGGCCATTGGGAGTGACACATCCAAATGGAATACAGTACACAAAGCACAAGGGTAACTATTAGTTAATTTTCCTTCCATGTCATGTTAAAATGTCACCTCAGGTGGTGGTTTGAGACTCTCAAAGCACCTCCTGAGGTGACATTTGAGACTCCAAGGTGCATACAATATGTTGGAAGTGTAATTACATCAGTAGGCGCTCTGTGGAAGTGGCCTCTGCAGGATCTGTCCCCTGTGAAAATGGCAGACCCTATTTTCCTATGTTTTTGTGTGTAAGTGACTGATGGGAACAATCTTTGAAATTGGTGCAGTATTAAGGTAGAACGCTGTGACCCGGCAGCTGCAGACCGGGCTGCAATGTAACCCTATGGGGCAAATGTGCATCGTCAATTTGGAACACTAAAAGATCTGTTTTGGCAACTGACAGGCTCAGATTATTATTCTAAGTGTCTAACATTATAAAAAGGATCCCTAAACAGATAGGCCTTTTTAAAACCCTCTTTAGGACCTTTTTGTTTAACCAGAAACAGCTCTGAGATCGCTAGCGCTAAACCCGACTCCATTTAAAAAAGCAATACTTTTAGTGTGTATTACTGTTTATTTACATGGAGTCTGGTGGGTTTAGCGAAAGCAATTTTGAGGATGTTTTTATGTTTAAAAAAGGATGTTACTCTTAAACAGTGAGGTCACCCTAATAAGAAATCCTTCCTGTAAGGTTGTCAGACACATAGCAAAATAATCTGAGTCTGTCAATGGCAAAACAAGCACTTTTGTGAACGTAAATATAAGGTGCACAATTGCCTTATTAACTTACATTGTAGCTTGTTTTGTCGCTGCCGCTCCAGGTTGAACAAAAACGAAGTTACTCTTTTAAACAAAACTTGGAGCCGGTCGGTGGAGCCGGTCTTCCTGTCTCATTATTAAAACGATAGTACTATAATAATAATAATAATTCCACCTTCACATAAATGAAGATGAAGAGGCTTGTTTTGTGACGTATGATTTATCTGACACTCTTTTTAGATATTTACTTTGACTAATTAAGTTGAATCCATGCTTCTTCTTCTCTTGTCTTTCTTCCAGCGTGGCTAAAGGATTCATGTCACTGCTTGCATTCCTTGTCATCTTTATCGTTTCAGTGTGTGATCCCAGGGTAAATGACACAAACACACACACACACACACTAATAGTGCTGGTTAAAGAAGATAAGAGATTGATGATGAAGGAGTACTCGCCTGGAATTATGCCAGTCACCGTTGTTTTTCCTTCTCTCTCTTCAGGGTTTTATTGTCATGTTGGACAAAGTTGTTTCGTTCTCCCTCAACACTGAAGTGGGACTGTTTGTCTTCATCATGCTGAGAGAGTCCAGAGAAGATAGATTCCAGTAAGTCCCTCTGTTTTTACAATGTCAAGTTTTTTTCTTGCATAGAGGAATTTTTGGCGCATCGCATTAGAGGTTTTACCCAGCCCCAAAGGAAAATCACCAGCACCAAAATGATAATTTCAATTCAATTTTAGTTATAGTATCAAATCATAACAAAAGTTATCTCTAGACACTTTACAGACACTCTATAATTTACAAAGACCCAACAATTCCAGTAATTCCCCCAAGAGCAAGCATTTAGTGCGACAGTGGTGGGGAAAAACTCCCTTTTAGGGAGAAACCTCAGGTGGTGAGGAAAACTTCCTTTTAGGGAGAAACCTCGGACAGACGTAGGCTCTTGGTAGGTGGTTTCAGACGGTGCCGGTTGGGGGTGTGATGAACAGTGGCAATAATAGTCATAATAAATATAATTGAACTATGACTAGAAATGGTAGTTGTAGTAGTTCATGGTGTAGCAGGGCACTGCAGGGCATTACAGGGTGTAGCAGGGCACTGCAGGGCATAGCAGGACGTAGCAGGGCGTAGCAGTATGTAGCAGGGCGTAGCGGGGTGTAGCAGGGCATAGCAAGGCGCGGAGCAGGACCACGGGAACAGCTGCAACTATGATTTAGGTGCCACACTCTGCTTCTCTTCATAGTCGTCAGTGGAGCTATACACCTTCCCCCGCCAGTCTAGGCGAACACTGCAACTCCTCACTCCCTAACTATAAGCTTCATCAAAGAGGAGAGTTTTAAGTTTACTCTTAAATGTGGTGATGGTGTCTGCCTCCCAAACCCAGATTGGGAGCTGGTTCCACAGGAGAGGAGCCTGATAGCTGAAGGCTCTGGCTCGCATTCTACTTTTAGAGACTCTAGGAACCACAAGTAACTGCATTCTGGGAGCGCAGTGCTCTAATGGGACAATAAGGTACTATGAGCTCTTCAAGATATGATGGTGCTTGACCATTTAGAGCTTTGTAGGTCAGGAGAAGGATTTTAAATTCAATCCTGGATTTTACAGGAAGCCAATGCAGAGAAGCTGATACAGGAGAAATATGATCTCTTTTCTTAGTTCTTGTCAGAAGGGACTTATTTGAGCAACCTGATGGAGGTAACAAGTGCATGGACTAGTTTTTCAGCATCATTTTGAGACAGGATGTGCCTAATTTTGGCAATGTTACGAAGGTGAAAAAAAGGCTGTTCTTGAGGTTTGTTTTAAGTGGGCGTTAAAGGATAGATCCTGATCAAAAATAACTCTACTAGATTTCTGACAGTAGTGCTGGAGGCCAGGGCAATACCATCCAGAGTAGCTATATCTTTAGATAATGAGGTTCAGAGGTCATTAGGGCCCAGCACAATAACTTCAGTTTGGTCTGAGTTTAACATCTGAAAATTGTAGGTCATCCATGATTTTATATCTTTAATGCAGGCTTGAAGTTTAGCTAACTGACTGGTTTTGTCTGGCTTGATTGATAGGTATAATTGGGTGTTTCCTAATAATATTGCCTAGAGGAAGTATATACAGTATAAGGTGAATAGAATTGGTCCAAGCACCGAGCCTTGTGGAACGCCATGGCTAACTTTAGCGTGCCTGTAGGATTCATCGTTAACAGCAACAAATTGAGATTGATCAGATAAATAACTTAACTTAAACCAGCTTAGTGCGATTCCTTTAATGCCAACTAAATGTTCCAGTCTCTGAAACAGGATGGTATGGTCAATAGTGTCGAATGCAGCACTAAGATCTAGTAAGACAAGTACGGAGACAAGTCCTTTGTCTGAAGTTAGTAATTTTCACCAGTGCCGTCTCTGTGCTATGATGCATACACTCTAAAAACTCCTGGGTCAAAAATAGTCCATTATGGGTTATTTTTTACCCAATTCCTGGGTTAAAAAGGGACTAACTATTTCTGGGTTATTTCAACCCAGAAAATTGGGTTACTCTTTTTGACCCAACTTCTGGGTTAAATACTTGACCCAAATGTTGGGTTAAATAATATAACCCAACTTCTGGGTTAAATACCTCACCAAATTCTTGGTTAAAATAACCCAACATTGTAATTAAAATAACCCAACTTCTGGGTCAAAAGAAAAACCCCTGGGTTGAAATAACCCAGAAATGAGTTGGTCCTGGGCCCTTTTTAACACAGGAGTTGGGTCACAAATAACCTAACGCCTCCAAAATGATATGGGAAGAAATGGATGACCCTGCCCAACAATGTATTGTACTGGTTTGCATTTAGCAAAGACATACAGATGGACATTGTTTTTTTTAACAGCCATGAAATATGTGACTAAACCTCTGCATTCTGATCTGACGTATTCCACTCCTCTGTTATGGTGCGGTGGCCATTTCAGTAGATTTACTCACTAACATTGTTGTGGAAACACAATAAGCATGGAAACTAAATGCACACTTCCTGAATTACTTCAAATACTAAGTTACTCATCTAGTGTGCGGTGGTTATAGGGACAAGGGTTTAAAATATGAACTTATTTCTTCTATTTCTTAGTTAATATATCCATGTTTAGAGGGTGTGTCACTTTATTTCTCCTACAAATACTGGTGATACTGTTTTATCATAATGTACACAACACACAAGTGTGATTGTTCATATTGTAAACTATGCTGACATGATAATATAATAACTCCATAAAATACACCCCTCCAACAAAAATTACATATATATATATATATATATATATATATATATAGAGAGAGAGAGAGAGAGAGAGAGAGAGAGAGAGAGAGAGAGAGAGAGACAGAGAGAGAGAGAGAGAGACAACCCTATAACCCAGAACATGGGTTACTCTTTGAAAAATAACCCAGCAACCCAAACAATCCAGGAATTGGGTCAAAATATTAGCCCTATAACCCAGAAAATGGTTACTCTCTGAAAAAATAATTTTAACCCAACACAAATAACCCAGAAACTGGGTTGAAGAAATAACCCAGGAGTTTTTAGAGTGTATTAACATTATTTTTTTTAACCAGTTTTGTTAATTGGGGTTTTGATTTACTCAAGCATAATATACATTTTTGTTTATCAAATTGTCAGAAATAACAGCTAAATGCATAGATATCTGTCAAATAAGGTAACAAAGTCTTTCCTTTTACTGTATGCGGACCGATCATGCTTACTGCCGTGTGTAGTCACCCGAAGAAGTGCTGGTAAACAGTATGTTACTACAGCTTTTACTACTGTTGATGCACGGAGCAGCCATGTTGGATTTTGAACTTGGTGAATCCGAGGTCAGGCGGGCGTTTTTCTGACTTTGACCATGGAAAATCCGACTTCGGAGTACAAATGGAACGCAGTTTAAGACCCAATGAAATCCGAGCGTTCAGCTCTGGGCAGAGCTAACCCGAGCTGCTCACGTCTAAATACATGAAACTCATTATTTTACACTTTGGTATCGTTTAATATGACAACACAACATTACAACAACATTTATAGGTCAGAAAAGACTAAAAGCATAATATGTGCTATTTAAATGTAAACACATATCTGTATTATGTATATTACTGTGATTAGTACTAAATGTGGTACTGTTACTCCTGTGACTACTGCTGCTGTTTTCACCTCCTTAAATAACGGCTGCCAGAGTGCAGGCGCAGATGTAAGACGGAGCTCACTTTGACCAACAATGCACACAGCTTTAAATCTTCGTGTTTTTATGTTCCTTTTAGGGCTGCCCAATAAATCGGAATGTTATCAAAATCACATTATGGACTAGTGCAATAACCAAATTGCAGGGGTGGGGGGCACAATATTTGTTTTAAGCAAAATATGTGTCAAACCATTTTGAATGAAGTATTGTGGTGCTGCATATCCTACAGACTGAAGAGAATATCTTTGTTTGCGACAGATCCTCGCAAAAATCACACTATAATCATTTTTTTGTATATATTTCAATGACAATGAGAATAATGATACAAAAATGATCATTCCTTCCAATATCGTGAATCAAATCGCAATCGCAATATTAGTCAAAATATCGTGCAGTCCTTTGTTATGTTCCTTTGGTTTGAGCTTTACTGTATATACTATATTACATTTTCCACTAAGGCCAGCTATAATGTGAAAAGCCATGTGACCATGATTTGCATTTGAAAAAACCTTTCTGCATATTAAGAGTCATTTTTGTATTTGTTTGAGTCTTAGCTTAACTTGGATTTTAGGAATATAGAATTCTTTGGGAGTCCAAAAAATGTGATATTCTAATTTCACTATTGGCTAAAGCCCATAGGCAATGGCAATTTGTTTCTGGTGCTGTTGGACAAAAAATCCATAATTATCTTTCAGCATGTTGTAATTCAAGTTGTCTGAGAGAAAACTAGACTCCTGCAAATCCTCTTGGCTCTGTTTTTAGGCGTAAGAGAATCTAGCCTGTGACTGGAGACTTTGGCCAATCACAGGTCATTTCAAAGAGAGAGAGCGTTCCTATAGGCCAGGGGTGTCAAACTCAATTTCACTAAGGGCCACACTGGAAATGACGATCACAATAAGGGCCAGGCATGTTGAGTTTATTGACATGCTTTTATTTAACAAAAAAAGTCAATTAACTTTGTATTATTGCATGTCTCATATAGCTTTCTCCCATACAAAGCTTAAAATAGTCAGCAAAAAAGCTGAGCCATCGTAGAATTTAGCAAGTCACGAAAAACCAAAGCATCAAGGATAATAATGTGAGAAGAAATAGATACATACAATTCACTGAGTAAACTAAAATATAGTGTCAAATGTAAGAAAAAAAACAAAGACAAAAGCAAACATAAAAAACATGAAAAACACATGAAGTAGAAAAATGAGAAGGCAGAGTAAACTGTGGGGAGATGAACTACAGATGTTAGGTGTTGTGCTGCTTGTCTCTCAGGCTGTGACATGCACTCACATATCTCGCTGCTTCTACAGCGCTCACACTATTTTCTCCAAGTAGATAGTTGCATTTTTGTCTGGTCAGAGAGTGTATCAAAATCTGGGAGTTTACATTTCATTTTCATAAATAACTGATGTCAGTATATGTGCTACATTGAAGCAGGAAGTACAGGCTGACTGTGGCCACTCAGCCTGTACCTGCTCAGAGTCTTTCTGAGTCTGTGGTCGAAATTCAATTCAATTCAAGGGGCTTTATTGGCATGACATTTTCAATAACAATGTTGCCAAAGCATCAGACAAAACACAAATGGTTATATGCACATTAACACAATATTAGTATGGGTTTATATCATTATATAAATCTATTTGTATGGCAAATATAAAAAAAAGTTATACAGCAATATGAAACTAAAAGTAAATACTAATAAAACTTAAAGACAGTCAAATTTAAACTGGGATCTTTCTGTGTGTGTGTGTGTGTGTGTGTGTGTGTGTGTGTGTGTGTGTGTGTGTTATTCACTGTCCCTCAGGTTGTGGCATGTTTGTATATATTGGGCAGCAAGACAAGCCCTGTCCCCTTCTCCCAGGAGAATGTTTGATTTTGAATTGACATTCAGCTCTTTGAAATCTGGCATTGTTAAAATCTCTCTCTCTCTCTCTCTCTCTCTCTCTCTCTCTCTCTCGTCCTTTCAGACACCTTGCGATCCCTCTGCCAGTAGGTGACTGTGTCTTCAGCCTCAGTTGGCTGCTTCCCACCTACTTCCTGTTTGCAGTAACCTACGACGTCCTGCAGACCTTGGCAGAAGTGGCTCATTTCCTGCCTTTCTACAGCCACAGTCAGGAGCCACACAACCACACTGGGACTGGGAGTGGAACAGCAGCCAACGTCTCCGTCCTGCTCTGATCCTCAAGCAGCCACGTCAGAGACGGTCCACGAGGAGTTGAAGATTGCCAACAAAAAAAAAATCAGAAGCTTCGCAAGTGCTTTTATATTGTATTCCCACTTATCAAGCTCTTGATACACTTCAATCATTTTGAAAAATAAGTTTTATTTGTTTTTTTTACGGAAGAGGATTAGGGCCACGTGTGAAAAAATGTATTTGAGTTCTGACTTTATTCTCAGAATTTTTAGATTAAACTCAGAACTCAACTACATTTTTTCACATATGGCCTCTTCCGTAGTTTATGAAGGTGTCTTCGGTGGCCATTTTTGCACTCCACTTTCCCATGGCAACATAACAAACAGGGCGCCCTCTTTTATTTGTCTCTGCAACTGTGGTTGCTTCCTGCTGTATAAATCTGAGGAAATGCAAAGTTTTAGTCCTGAATTTACACAGAGTGTAATGCATCTGGTCCCTGGTTTTATCATACAAGTTTTAATGAAATACTATATAATAAACTATAGTTTAAAGAGGCCCTATTATACTCATTTTCAGTGTCATATGTGTACTCTTGGGGTCTCCTAGAATAGGTTTACATGCTTTGATGTTTAAAAAACATATTATGTTTCTCATACTGCCCATTGCTGCATTGCCGCCACCTGAAACACTGTCTGAGCTCTTGGCCCGCCTTCCTGAAAAGCCCAGTCTGCTCTGATTGGTCAGCTGGCCCACTCTGTTGGGATTGGTCAACCAAATTCAAACAAGCCACTGGACGGGCTGTGCATGCTCAGGCAGCAACAAAAAAACTGGGCTGGCTTTCTCAATCAGTGACATCACTGATTGAGGAATGTCAAACAGGAATGTGGGCGAGCCATTTTCAGGCAGTTGAGAAACAGTGGGATGTCTGTGGGGGAGGAAGCTCAATTTGGAGTGAAATGTGGGGTTTTTTTTGTACTTTGTACATTTATTACATACACAAAAGCTATATAACACACTATATCGGGGGGAAATAACAAAAAGCATAATAGGGGCTCTTTAAATCCCTATCAATGCACTATGCAAAGAACAAAAATGGCATTTCTTTAAATGAAAATGTATATTATATTATGCTCTATTATCATGAAATTAGTCAACTTAACAACTGTCTCTTTACTGTTTGGGTAAATTGTCAAGTGATCCCTCAGAGGACTCCTTTCACCTTCATCTTCTTTCATTCTTCGTCACCATAAAAGCTGAAGCATAAGTACTGCAGATGAGCCACCAGGGGGAGCTGCTTGCTCTCCACTCTGCATCAGTACCCTGTAAAGTTAGACTGAGAGGTTTCCCATTAGTCTGTTCACATACTTACTTTTGCGTGCACACCAGAAAGTATCATGTAATGTCCCCTTAGGGGCTCCGTAGTATCAACTCCTGTACATAAAGAGAAATAACTGAGCTGTGGATTCCAATGTTTGCAGGTCACTAACTACAGTACACAATAGTCTCTTTTCTCCTACTGTGAAAATCCCTCGCTTTGAAAACATACACTGAGAATGAAGCATGCCTCTTTAGTTTTTTTTGTGTCTGCTGTGTACCACAGAAAGCACCAGAATGAGGACAGGAACATGAGGGAGGTTCAAGCTCTTTGAAATCAATGTTTTATTGGTTTATTAAAGGATAACTACAGTTTTATTTTTTCAACCTGGACCCTATTTTCATATGGTTTTGTGTCCAAGTGACTGATGGGAACAACAATCTTTGACATTGGTCCAGTATTAAGCGAGATCGCTGCAGTCGGCAGAGGCAAAACAAGCTACGATGTAGTTAATAGGGCAATTGTCTAGCTTGTATTTACCTTCACAGAAGTGCTCATTTTGCCACTGACAGGCTCAGATGAATATTCTAAGTGTCTGACAACATTATTGAAAGGATTTCTAAGGAGGTCGACCTTTCTGTTAAAGAGTAAAATCCTTTTTTTTTAAACATATAAACATCTGCGAAATTCCGCTCGCTAAACCCACCAGACTCTGTGTAAATAAACAGTGATTTTAGCATCATAAAAATACACTTCATTCAAAGTCGACAGAAACTAAATAAAAGTGGGAAAAGCCGTTTTGGGTCGTCTTTCCACTTTTCCAACCATCACAACTGTAGTTTGGGTTGAAATAAACATAAACACATAGTTTACTGATTTACATGTAAACATATGTTGGCTCTATACACGCTAAAAGTCTGGTGGGTTCAGCGTTAGCGTCTGTAGAGCTGTTTCTGGTTAAACAGAAAGGTCTCAAAGAGGTTTTAAAGGTCTACAGTTGTGTTCAAAATAATAGCAGTGTGATTTCAAAAATTGAATAATGCTCAAAATCCAGCAACCTATAGTTTTTCTGCACTACTTTATATGTTTTCCCCTCTCCAATCAACTTTTTAATCAAAGTCTGCTGTTCCTCAGTGAAATGACAAGAACGACCCATCTTGCTGAGTATTTCAGTGTGAAATGCACTATAATCAGCATGCACATTTGCTTCATTCCTTCCTTAAATATGGGCCATAATTGACGCCTGTGTCTTCACAGAATCAATCACCTCACTAAGTGAAACACAACACTATTATTTTGAACATGTCCCTTTCAATTACAGATTCAATTTTACAGAATGAGCAGCATGCATATCATGACTGTTGGGTCTGTTGGTTTTCTATGTCTCTACAACACTTCCTAGTAAATTATTTGCCATGTAGAAATATCACTTCCACCAAAAAAATTGATTTATGAGGTTAGTGATGTTGGACTATTATTCTGAACACAACTGTATCTCTGAAGGGATCCTATTCATAATGTTGTCAGACACTTAGACTATTAATCTGAGCCTGTCAGTGGCAAAACAAGCAGTTTTATGAAGGTAAATACAAGCTGGAGAATTAACTTACATTGTAGCTTGTCTTGCTTAATAAATGGAACAATGTCTAATGAAATATTTGGAGAAAAAAGGTCGGGATATTACAGGGAAAATAAACTCAGAATATATTGAATTTTTTTTTTAAAGTTGGAGTATTTGATTGTTGTTCCCATCAGTCACTAAGACACAAAAGCACAGGAAAATAGGGTCCAGGTTGAAAGAAATGGTAGTTACCATTTAAAGCCATTCTTTTTTTGTGTTTTATCATGAATAAAACATGGATTTACGATTGTCACTGACACAAGTACTTTGTTAGTTCAGCACCGACACTACAAAGCATTTCCACACACACACACAAATAAAAACGCAAAACTCTTATCAAAATATATTTTATTCTGGACTTTTGTTTCACTGATCAGGACTTAAATGATAACAAATCGATGTGAAAGTTGCAGAAAGAAAAAAACAGACAAATTCTTTGAGAGCCCCAATGGGAAAGATGCTGGGCTGACATGATGCTCTGTTGTGGCGGAACAGATGAAGGCTGACTCAGCGACTTTGGCCATGTTTACGTTTGTCTGTTGGCTCAAGTGCTTTAAACACAGGGGTGAAAGAAAGAAAAAAAATATATTCAATATTCACAGGACTCTGAATAGGAACCGAAGGAATCTCTAAGTTTGTAGAAATTTCCAATGTATTACAAGGGAATGCAGAAGAAAATAAAGTTGATTTGTAGTTGGACAAAGTTCTGGAGGCAGATGTAATGTTTTTAGATTAATTACACCTCAGAGGGAAGCCAAACTGAAGCTTTCACCTGAATTGTTAGATGAAAATCCAATTAAAATATATGGGAAAAGCTTTAAGAATCCATGATGATTCTGGAGGATTTGACTGGCCTTTTCACTGTTTCGGTCTAATATTCCCAGATAAAAAAAAATAAAAATTGTTATTTGGCTCCGGTCACTGAGGTTTAGGACATTTTTAGCACAGATAAAGATATTTTGCTCAATTATAGTTTAATAGTGTGCTTCCTTACCTACTTAGTGACCAGTGATCCTACTAAGCTAGATGTAGGAGCAAGAGACACAGGGAGCTCAAGGGTTTGAGAGCGCAGAGCAAGGAATTTGAATTATGTGGACCAACCAAAACACATTTACTGAGCAAAGATACATTTTTGTGTTTTTAAATGAAATGATTTTGGGGTGGGGGGGGGTGAACAGAATGTGCAAAACAAGCTTTTTCTGTGCTCAAAATGTCCCATAGTGCACTGACAATTTAGACACAAATATAAATCCATATTCAACCAATGAGATTGGATCTGCTTCCAGAGCAACTTTCTCCATGACTCCAAAATATAGCAATGAAAACAGGGGGAACAAGAAGAATTCCCTTGAGTCTTGGCTTGATTGAAAAATTACATTTTTATTCAATTTAAAGAGTAACTTTTTTTTTCCTTCTTTTCTTTTTTGAATTGTCTTCTGTGTAAGCCAAGGAGGAAGTCATTTTCTGGGACAAAGCTTCCCAAAAAGATTCAAGCAGAAAGAAAAACTAAAACTTTTCTTTATTAAAACAGACAAATTTAGTGGTAATTTTCTCCTGGGACAACTCTTCCCCAGGCAAGGTGCCTTTAGAATGACAGCTCAGCTCAGTAAGCCTTACATTACACAGTCAACCTTTCCTATTTGCAATAGCATCAAAGTAACAAAAATGAAATCTTTTCAAATGTATAGAACATGTAAATTAACAGTGCCAATAAATCATCAATTCACATTTCTTTTTTCAAATCTACAAAGAAATTACAAAAATGTAACTTTAAATTTGTCTTCAAAAGAGTATAAAATGTCTTGTCGGTAAGGAACCTCGGAGTCAAATGGGAGCAGACGTTTGGTGGTGGACCATTGATGGTGAGAGATCATTAAAATTCCATTGAATGTACAGCTTGACATGTTTTAATTCACCAAGACTGTCGTGTTGTAGATGAAAAGACTTTACATTGACCTTTAGATACCTTAGATCTGATCTGTTCATGTCCTCTAAATGCAGTGAAGTTATTGCGCCACAATATGACAAGTAGCTGGTAATAAAGAACAGACAAAAAAATTTCAAAAAAAGTCCAGATATTGCTTTAATGTTGGATCCATTTTTGAGCTCGATTGGGAATAGCAACCGTGTGCCAGTAAGATCAGCCAGTAAGATTCAACAAGAGAAGAAACAAAATAATATGATAGGCTGCATTATCCCAGGCATGAGCCTGAAGGGGAAAACATACAGAATTCTCTTCCTGTGTAAAGGCAGCCCAAAGTCACACTGGAGCCCTCCCTATGCCAGGGATCAGTGGCTGCTTATGCTATTAAAACAGTGGGGGAAAAAAAAATATGAGCAGATTCAAATTTCACAAGTCTTGGAGGCAGAGCTCGTCTGGAATAATGACGTTTTTGTTTGACCTAAACTTTCAACAGGGCAGAGCCAAGGAACACAGAGCCATTCCGCCGGTAGAAAAGTTAGCAAACTGGCAAATCTGAACATTTTGGTGGAAATACAATACCAATAAAATATATATTTAACCAAGGATTCGCCTACATCTTTTTTGTTAATATGGTACCGGTGATGGCGACTACATTGTATCTGCTTCCAGCAAAACAGGCCGAAAGCAGAACATTCGGTTCTTCTTTACTAAACTAAACGTTCGACTGACTGACATGTGATGTGCATTCTTCTTAGAAAACAATCTTTTTTTTTTTATTTAAGAAATGTCTAATGATATTGTGTCTCTAACAGTGGGTTATTCAACTTTTTTTGTTAAAGAAGGAAAAGAAAATTGCAATACTAATCGAGTCCACAATACTAGAATCGCAATAAATAAATCGAAACGCAAATCAAATCGTCACCCACGTATCGTGAAAGAATTGAATCGGGACAAAAGCATATCGTCCCAGCCGTGGTACTCACAAACACTTCATCGGAGAATCAGAATGCTCTATAAAAAAAGAAAAAGAATGTAATCCCACAATAAGTCGCATTGGATACGTACACATTAGTCGTGGGACACTACACCTGTTGCTGATAATGCAACATTAGAGCATTGAAAAATCCTAATTTAATGTCACTACAAAGTGACCTATTTAGTGTTTGTTACATAGTACAGGGAATGAGGAATGCCCTTTTATTGCTGCGTTCGCGTCGATATGTTCAGACTATTACGTCATTGTGATCGACCAAATGAGCGAAACCGTTAACGTCAGCTGTGATTCAGAGTCGGAAAAGAAAGAAAAAAAAAAAATGTGTCAAGCTCATTGCAAAATGACCCCAAAGCTGCCACTGCTGGCAATATGTAAATATTGCAATTTCTATTCTAACCGTTTGGTATTTGGTTTTTACTTGTTAACCAACATCTACAAATAAAAATACAAATGAGAAAAAAAAAAAAAGAGCTTTAGGCTACTAGGATAACGTGGGAATGCTCAGAAATGCTTACAGAATAATGTCCTCTCGTCTTTGTGCAAATGCAGCAACAGAGCGGAGCTCTAGAGTCCGGAAAACTGTCAGCCTCTTTCACTCGGTGGATTTTCCTTTGGCTCTACCCGCTGTGTTTGTCTTTTAGTCGCTGAGCTTATTTCTGCCTCCAGAGCAACTAACTCTGAGAATCTGCAAAAACCTACAAAGTGGAACTACACTTTCACTTTTTCACCACCACACTTTCAAGGCGTCATGTGTTTGGTGATCGGAGGCCTTTGAGGGTGAATCACGATTAGAAACGTTCGAAGTCTTACAGATGCTGAGTAAATGCCGTTTAGTAAAGGGTTAGAAAAAACAAAAAAACAGCTGGAATCCTACTGGCTGAGGACAGAATGTAATGTGAGCTGGGACCAAGCTTCTTATTTTTTTTTTTTTCTTTATTTTTCTTCCATCACGCAGGTAGGTGACTGCTATGGCCGAAGGGTCCAGAGAGGAGAACTGTGGGTAAAAAACCATCTAGATCAAATAGTGCACAGAGGAGCTGTTTTTAAAGCATCTAGATGGACATCATCTGTGTCGCGTCCCAGTGGATGTACGGGGGTGGGGGTACGGGGGGGGGAGAATCCAGAGTTTGTCCTCTGGGAGAAAAGACAAAACATGAACTACTGCATTTTGAGGTTAACCGTGTGACTGCGAGAACCACTACTGAACCACGGGAGAAGCCTGACGATCCTGACGAGGACGCAGTTTTCCAGAACTGTTTGGTGTTGAATGTCTCCGTGTGTTTGTCTGCGTGTACTTCTTCAAATATTAAAACTCTTGACCTGACCAGCCCGTCCCCTCTCCCAAAGATAAAAAATATAAAAACATTGAAACAAGGGATTGGAAATAAAAAAAAAAAACTAAGTGCCATCCTATTTTATGGTGGAGAAGTTGATATGTCTGCACAATGAGATCCAACTAGTAACAAAGATCAACACTTTTTTCATTGTTTTTCATTTTGATGACAATGAGCATGGTTTAAAGATCAAAAAAGCAAAATAGCTTCCAAATTTTGGTACATATACGGATCTGTAACTTTTTTTTTTTTCATTTTCTTTTTTTTGTCTATCAGTTTTTACTTTTTTTTCCCCACTGCGTCCCTTCTGCATCTCTGTAAGAGTCTGTACAGATAGAGAGGGGCGCTTCCATCCGCCCGTTGATCCATCCTTCCGTCTGTCTGTTTGTCTGTCTGTCTGTCTGTCTGTCTGTCCATCCATCTGTTCATCCCTGTGTCTGGACCTGCTGTGTCGGGTGGGTGCGTGCTTGCTTCCTGCTTCCTGTCTGTCGGTCGGCGGGGCCAATAGTCGTAAGCGCGAGCAGTACGCAGGGCAGGCTGGGACAGTCATTTGGCTATGTACACATTCACGGTCGGTCCATGGCTTCCAACAAACAGCAGCACTATTTCCGAAGGTCTAGTACACACACCTGGGACAGAAAGAGGACAGAGATCAATCTGTGGGACTGAAAAACTGTCACCAAAAAAAAAGAAGAAAAAAGAGCTAGAAACGCCCATCCAAACAGTCAATTTCAATTCAATTTCCATTTTATTTATGGTGTCACATCACAACAAGAGAGAGTTGTCTCAGGAGACTTAACACAGAGTAGGTCTAGACCACACTCTAGCTGTCTAGACCCCCCACATTAAAGACAAAACAGAAGTCAGTCCGGTGTATACTTACAGATCCGTCTGATGCGCTGGCTCCCACTTTGTCCCCTGCTGCATTCCAGCAAACCTCAAAGATCCCCCCCGTCCCTCTGTAACTGTGGACTAAAGCGCCCGTCTGCAGCAGGAGAGACAGAAGCACAGAGTGAAGGGACAGAAATTAGGTAGGTTTTAGGCTGGTTTTACCGGGGTGGAAAAACTGAAACCGAAAACTCAGATTGGACAGATAGTCTAGCTAGCTGTCTGGATTTACCCTGCAGAGATCTGAGGAGCAGTTAACCGTAGTGCTCATGAATCACCCGGAGGTTAGAATTCCAACACAAAGAAAGCGGACTAGCTGCCGATTGACCAAAACGATTTCCATCTCCGTGGCTTTCAGTTAAAAAGGGAGCTGACACCGTTTTTAAGGCCGGTTACACACTCCCTGCGTGGCGTGAGCGGGGCGTTTCTGTTGCGTGGATTTTTCTGTCTTTACACACCAGAAACGTGTCTGACGCGGCGCTGCTGCTGCTGCTAGCCTTGTCTGTACACATGGATGTTTCCCATTGATAAAATGAAATACCATGTTAAACATAAAGATATACTGATCTGATTACAGCAAAGACAACTTCGGCAGTGTTGACGGCAAAATAGGCTACAGAATATTTCGTTCTGTATTGACAGGTGCAATATTAGAAAATCATTTTTTTTTTTACATTTATATCTGCATTTATATCAAAACCTAGAGGCTTTCAAACATCAACATGTCATTTATTAATATGTATTTGTGTCTAAATGACATATAAACATCTTTTCCTATTCTATTTTGCCTGGAAACACTTCCAACACGCTTGCGTGTTGCGTGAAAAATAGGCGTCTGCTCCATTTCTAGCAGGCCCGCGTTTTCGCCGCGGCTCGAGCGTGTCACGCAGGCAGTGTGTGAGCTCTAACCTAACGCCACGCAGCTGACACGCTCACGCCACGCATCCAGTATGTAACCGGCCTACGCTCTACACGTCACAAACACACAGTCCCTCCCATTCTCTTCCTACCTGTGTATTCCAGATGTGCACGCATTTGTCAAAGGAGCCACTGGCCAGATGTCGCCCGTCGGGGCTAAAGGCCACGCTGTAGACCGGCTCCTGGTGTTTAGTCAGCGTATGGATACAGATGCCTCTCTCCACGTCCCAAAGACGAACTGTGGAGTCAAACGATGCACTGTGGGAGGGAGAGACGGGGGACAAACGGGGTCAGAGAGCTTCTCGGCTAGCTAACTAGCAAACGGTTGCTAACCGATGCTGTGTTGCTTGTAACCCACACAGACACTCACCTGGCTAGCATGAGGTTAGCGCTGGGGTTGTTGGTTCCAGGGCCGGTGGGACTCCATTTGATGGTGTAGATTTCTTTACTGTGGGCCTGCAGGTCATGGACACACGAGTCCTGCTTCATACTCCAGATCTAAACGAAAAACACAAAACCACAGGTCAACAACTTTATGAAATCACAGGTGTGTCGAAATGCTTTCACATAAATGTCTAATTGTCAATTTGTTTTAAATCCTCGCAGTTTCTTTGTTTAACCGCAATTAATTGCCAACATTCGCTAAGGTCTTAAAGTGCTCATATTATGCTTTTTGGATTTTTCCCTTTCCTTTATTGTGTTATGTATCTTTTTTGTGCACGTTATAGGTTTAAAAAGTGAAAAAGCCCAAAGGGACTTCATCTTCCAGAGAAAATACCGTTCACAAACCGCTCCAAACAGCTCTATTGTAGTCCAGCCTTTACTTTCGTGACAAACGTGCGTCACTTTGTAACACACGTTATAATGCTCGCCTAGCTGCTAGCGTGGCACGCCCTCATACTCTGCTTCTGACTGGCTAGTAGTCCTTATCTAGCTACTGCGCATGTGCGACTCCCAAAAAAGATGGGCAGAAGTGCGATGCCTCACTCTGTAGCTAAAACAGAGAGCTCAACACACAGGGTGAAAAGAGGAGCTGCAGCAATGTGCAGTACAACAAAAATATGGTGAATTAAACCACATAAACCTATTCTGGTACAACCTCTAAATACAATTATTAAATCTGAAAATAAGCATAATATGAGCACTTTAAGGTGTATAACTGGTAATTGTTTTGTTTACATATGTCAAATATATGTGATTATTGGTCGGACTATATATTTTGTATTATTGTTTCATTTGTTAGTTGTTGACACTTGACCCTTATACACATTCACTGCAACAAAAACGACAAGTTAGAAATAGAATGTTATGCTAATAAATAGCCGTTGTTTACGCCATAGGCTGTGTATTTACATTATTGCATTATTATGGGTCACATGACAAAGAGATAACCAAAAGATGTATCCTGGAATTCATTTAAAAAAAAAAAAAAAAAAAAAAGCCATTAAATATAAATAAATCTTTTTAAGTTTGACTGAAAGATACAACTATATTGTTAATCGCATTATTTCTGAAACAATCAGTTGTACAGCAACATTTTGGAACTGTTGCAGCTTTATCTTCAGCACACACAGCAAACAGCAGGGAAACTTCATAATGGAAATGTCCTGCCTTCCTACCGAAGACGATTCAAGCAACACAGAAGGGAACTCAATGGCTGCCCAAAAAGAAAAAGGTTTGGCTTCTTACAGAGCAGCACAAATCTTAGGATAGCATCTTTTGTTAAAGCACATGAAGAGCAGGAGAAACAAATAAGGTCAACATTTATTGTAGCATGAACACGTCGTTCCTTTCTTCATGGCTCACAGGGAGCAGTGATAGTGATGTTAATAAGACAAGATGTCCACCACCACCAGGGTTTAGCTCTCACCTTCAGCGTCATGTCATCTGAGCAGGAGGCTAGCAGGTTCCCTGTGGGATCCCACTTGATTGCATTTACTTCATTCTGGAAGGAGAGAAGAGATCGTGTTTGTGATGTATATACAGCATGACGAGTGTCAATGTGGCGGACGATATTGCTTGCTATTAGAGATGTTCCGATACCATTATCGGTATCGGCTCCGATGGGTTATCATATCACATCCATACAGGGATAGTAGTATACAGCTGTTAAAACATAATAAAATATATGACACACTGTCATCGGATCGGTACTCGGTATCGGGCGATACACAAGTTCAGGTATCGGAATCGGTATCGGGAAGCAAAAGATGGTCTCGGGCCATCTCTACTTGCTATAAATAAACAGATACTTAAATGTACTCAGTTCTGTGCTCAACAATTGCTTGTTGAATTAAAAAAACAAATAAAAGGAAATCATTGATAATATTTGTATTGGACACATTAAACATTAAATTGAATGTAAAAGGAACCACTAAAAAAAAAAAAAAAAAAAAAAGAATGAGAGTTACGTTTTAAAAGGGCAGTTTCTCATGATGTTTTCTAACAAAGAAATCTCGGAGTGTCTTATCGCGATATGTTGCAGCCTTTCACAATATGTATATTGCGGCAGTTGATATTGTGAGGACAATAAAATAAAAAATACGATATATTGTGCAGTCCAACCATTCTCCAAGGATACCATTTGAAATGAAGGCGTTACTAAATGCAAAGAAAGGGGATTATGTCAATCCTAGGTCCAATGGAATGCTAACAAATACCATCATCCAAACCAGTAAGACCAAATATTCACATAAACTGTGACAGCAATACATTTTTAATCTCCTTTGGGTGCTCCGAACACAGTAGAAGACACTCATCAGTATTACTGACACAGATGTGTAACTAACTAACAAACCACTTACTGTGTAGCCTAGAAATCTAGACGCACACTAGCGGCAGGAAATGTAATTTGCAGCCAGGGGGGTCTGGCAAGTTGGCTTGCGAGCTGGAAAAGCCAAACTCTAGCCGGGCAAATCACATCGTGTATAGAGTCGGTGGGCGGGCTTAACATAATGACGGCAGAGTTACGACGGTTCCGCGTGAATTCCCTGCTACTTGAAAACAAAGAAGATGGCTGCTGCTGGCGAACAGCGGTCTTTGGAATCGGCTTTGGCCACGACTCTGGAAGACTTGGAGTTCAGCTTTTCTTTGAGATAAGAACATAGAACGGCACTGAAGTCATTCTTTTTAAAAAAAAAAAAGGAAGATGTGTTCAGAGTCTAATCTATCAAATCTATCAACTAGCTCCGCTACCTTCTTCGTGGCTCTGCCTGGTTGTAGCGCTATGAACCCTGCCAATGGTGAGTTCCCAGACCCAACATGGTGATGTGGGTCTGGCTTGTCAGGCTACTTACTGTGTGTCCCTGGAATGTTTTAATGGGTCGGTCCTGTCCCAGTTTACAGACGTGGATGCACATGTCTGTACTACAGGAGGCGAACGTATTGTTGCTCTGCCAGTCCACGTCTAGCGCTGGAGCTGTGGGAGATGGTAAGATGGACGTCAGCGAGATCAAAAGCTAAGCTGGAAAATACTAAAGAGACAAGAAAAAGATGCTTTCTGTACCTGAATGGAAGGGAAACTGTTGTTTGGCTTCTCCTGTATGGGCATCCCATATGATTGTTGTCTGGCAGGACAACATGTACATGTACAGTTAGAGCTAACAACGGCTACACAGCACATTTGTTTGATCCACTTATTAAAACAGCTGGCACGATTGTGAAATCGTGCTAGAAGTTATTCAATGTTTTGAAAACAGATCCTGGTTTACCTTGTCTACTCCTGCACTGAGGATAAAATTGCCTTTTTTATTCCACTTAAGGGCAAAGATGGGACCTTTGTGTTGGCCGAGTGTACTGGCCAGGTTCCCTGTGGGGCAAAACACACAGAAAGGGAAAAATAAATCAGTAAGTATGACATGTTGAAAAATAACAACAAGCCACCAAGGGTCTGAATGACACCAAATGGGTCAGCACCTGAATGGCAACATGCAAACCTGCCTCTAGGTGGCAGCATTGTTCGAGGATGAACTAAAGCATGTGGCGTACATGCTGTAGTACAAGATAAGCAAACCAAATCACCACAGCACAATCATTATTAGAGTTTCCATAGAAACACTATTCATTCTCTTATACTATGCCAATACATAAATGTATGCACATCAATACACTTGTATCTTGTTTTAGAGCTCTTGATATGAAATTGCAGGGTTTCCTGAGATCAAATAATACATGGACGTGTTTAATAAACGCAGTCATCTCACCGTCCTTTGTCCATATTCTGGCAAAGCCGTCATAGGAGCCTGTTGCTAGCAGCGTGCCCTCGCTCTGCCAGAGAGAGAGAGAAGTAGTAAGAGTGGCTTATAGAGTGTGCGTGCTGGATAGGTAAGCACGGCAAGGCCTTAACGTTGTCCGTTGCAGTTGCAGAATTTGCCTTGCAGAGTCCAGGCTGAATGAATGTGTGCTGGGATTCAGCTGGGATTAGAAGAGAGGCCTGTGTTTTTCATCAGCAGGGACACTTTTTTTTTTTTTTTTTTTTTTTCCTGGCTCTGCCCTTGGCTCAGGTTTACAATCCACTGGCTGAACTAAAGGAAAATCCCACTCTGATGATCTTCAACTGTTGGACATCATCAACAGCTATGTTCAGAGTGCTCTGGAAGTTGTTTAGTTGTTGCGTTTGCTTTCTATGCACGTACAGTATGTTAAGTGTTCACATTTTATAAAACAACAAGCATTAGCAAACATTTTTTGAAGATAAAAAAAAAAAAGAAAACAAATGCTGATAAAAGCTATTAAAAAAAAAGATGTGAAGTAGCGTAATTGACTTGCATGACAAATATTTCTTCCATTCCTACAACTATGACCTGCTCCCATATTTTGAACGAATGCACCCAGGCAGGGAGACTCGCCTTTCACATGATGGGTGAGTGTGCGTGTGTTAGCGGGCTTACATTCCAGTCTAGCGAGGTGACGTCTTTGTTGCTGGGGACGTCCTGCCCTCCCTCTCGTATGCAGTGTCTCAGGACCAGCTGTGTCGAGCTGCTTGTACTGTTTTCACTCAGGTTCCAGATGCGAGCCGTCGAATCCCCAGACCTAAAACAGACGGACCCATTTCAACATGAAGCATGTTTCCGTAGACAACGTGTTCCCGCTTTAACATTGTTTGGCAGACAATTTCTAACTGGATTTCATCAAAAACATCTTAAGTTAATAATTCTTTTATTTCTGGCTAAAAAAAAGGAAAAAGAAAAATGGATCTTGCTGAAGTGGTCCCTACAGTCGGCATGTGGTTGTCACAGATATTGACTCTTCTCCCTCTGGAGAAACTGAGTTATGAACTTGATCATAATTCAGACAAATTCAGGAGACTTTAGAGACGGTTGCATTCCTTTCTGCAGAGACGTTTCTTTGTATTTCCTAGTTTGTAATCATATTTAATATATTTTTCTATCATTCTTCCAATTTAAATTGTGTATATTGCAGCACCAGTTGTTGTTTGGGGTGGGATTTTACTGTTATGTATGTATGTATGTATGTATGTATGTATGTATGTATGTATGTATGTATATATGTGTGTGTGTATATATATATATATATATACACACACACACTTTTTTCTGTTGCTGAAGTTTGATGTGCCTGTTGCATTAAAAAAATCAATTAAAAAAAAAAGAAATAAGTTGTAGGAGTGAGGTATTCTGCATTATTACTCCCACATTACACATTACAACCTTACATCCACGCAGAATTGTTTTTTGCAAAAATCACAAAATGTGCAAAACCTACTTTTTCTAACTTCTCCCGGGGTTTTCGCCCAATCTTCCTGAAACATTGCAAATAGCAAGTTCAGATGGCCCTGACAAAAAGCTATTAAAAGAATTTTGCTCGGTTCAAAACTTCGCAAATTACGAACAAAGGTCGGACCAAACATGAACTTTAGCATCTCCAAAGTAAACGCTATCAATGTTTGCCATGCCACTCTGAGGCTCTGGACCAAATTTGGCAAACATTGGCCATTAGGGGGCGCTACAAATATGAAAAGTATTTATATCATGAAGGGCTCGTGCAATTTTTAAGTAACTTGGGAGGGTACAATCTAGGGCCACTCCTGAGGCCACGCCCACGATGTTGTACTGATTGGTTGAAATGGGCGTGGCCTGTGGCCCGGAAATGCATTGATGCTTTTAGAATAGATACAAATGGGAAATTTGCTTTTTCAATTTACTACAGAACTCGCGTGTTGCCAGTGTCTGAAGGGCCGAAAAAGGCGCCCTTCAGCGTGTTTGTATAACGTACCGGGGAGAGCAGGCAGCTACGCGGGGTTTAGCGAGTAGCTGTTGGCAGGGCTGGGACAAAAAATCTGCCAGGCGGCCCACACTCACCGTGATTGGTCAGACACATTCCCTGCAGACAGTCCTCTATAAATATGTGTGCATTCTATGATATGAGTTGCCTAGTGTTCTGTGTTCATGTGATCGTTTTGGATCCTTCAAGAGGGTATCAAGACTTATCTGTTGATCTTACACTTAAATAATTCATTCATTCTTAGAGTTATGATTTGTATATTTATGGTATTTTTATTATTTTTTATTTTTTATTATTGATATTTGATATTGTATTGCCATTATTACTATTTTGCTTAATATTGGCAACTTTAAAAACAGTTTACTGATAATTTTAACTATTGATATTCATATTTTGTCGCTTTAGACACAAGTGTCTGCTAAATACTATAACAATATAACCCGTCCCAAAAGCTACAATAAAGCTGAGAGTAGTATATGCCCTGGAAAAGGCCAACACAACCAACACAAGAGAAGTTAAGTAAGCCATTCTCAATCTTTTTCTCCTGTCATTTCTCTGCACCTCCTTTACACGTTGGTGGTCGTTTGTCCATTATAACGTAGATGCTAAACTTCCAGCATAACTATTACAGCTCGTGTGTCAGGGCCGGGAGGCGTGGCCATGGTGGGATTCGTAAATTTGCGGCCCGGAGTGGGGAAGAGGGTTCCTGGTTTTGATTGGGTCAGGCCAGTGCCAGTAAAGAAAATTAACCAATGGGCCGCTGTGAGTTCTTTATGGGCCGGCCCGGCCAATAAATAAAAAAGGCCTATTTATAACGGCGAATCGGCCCAAAAGTGCGTCGGCCCACCGGGAAAATGCCCGGTGTGCCAGAGGGCCAGTCCAGCCCTGGCTGTTGGCCAGGTAGCCTGCTTTCCTTTACTTCTGCTCTCTTCTTCTCTACTACTTCTTGCTTATTCAGATTTTTTCTGTATGCCCTCTGGTGTTTGGCAGAATACTGCAACCAACAATGGGTTAAGCATAAACGTCTCCGTGCATGCTCATAGCGCTTGAGTATACCCAACGCTTTAAGAGGCAGGGCTGGGGACCTTCGTTTCATCTCTCTACCTTGTTTCCTATCATCTCTCTACTTGCGCTGTCAAATAAAGGCATAAAATGTTAAAAAAAAAAAAAAAAAAAAAAAAAAAAAAAAAGGCCATTTGATCCATATAGAGCAGTGTTTCTCAAAGTCCGGACCAAACTGCAAGTCAATCCAGGCCATAAACCTCATGTTATGAGTACAGTACTTTGATGAAGTGTTACATTTTCTATTTTGAAAGACATTTTCTATGTATCAATAAATTGTTAGTGATGTGGAATATACACAGAAAAAAAACAAAAGAAAAAGGAGACAAAAAAAGCTGAAAAGGGGTGTAAAAAAAAAACAACCTGAAAATAAACATCGGAGGAAAGTGCCGGTTCCATGTAATGATACCCAAATCGGTCCAAAAGCTGAGCAGGAAAACAGAGCTCTTGACTTGAATGTTGCTTAAAAGTTAATAGTTAGTTGATTAAATGTTAACTTGTTATGGCCAATCATTCCGGACCTCTGACCTGGAATAAAAATCTTAACCTAACCCTGCAGACCTTTGAGTGATACGTTTGAGACTAGTGTCAGAGGAGTATGCTAGGAAAGGGAAGGTGACCCACCCCGAGGCCAGCAGATCGCTGACTGGGTTCCAGGCACAGATGAAGACCTCGGACTCGTGGCCCCGCAAGACCATGGCCTTGTTCTGAGGGATCTCCACATCTCCATCCACCTCCATCAGGTCTGCGTGGTTGTCTAAGCACAGAGTTGGATGGGTGACACACAGCGAGGCAGAAAGTTAGCAAGCCAGGAATGTCTAGAAAATACATAGTCTACAACCTTTCTGTAAGGTCTTCGCAATTCTTTACCACTATTAGTGTGAGTGAACTACCCTCACAGTGTTCACTAACAGCCAAATATGGGTGTAAAGTAATATTTCATTACTAACATTTACATTTTCATACCAAAAATGTTTGACCAAAACATCTTAATTAAATGTTCACTTATGAATTCCACTTTTTTCGGGTTTTACTACTATTCCAAAAAGGTCAAATAATAGTTCTTCCTTAATGAAAATGCTGCTCAAATATCTTTGCCATCGCAGGTAGCAAACCATCATTGCATGTCCTTTTCTATTGGTGAACGTATTACTCACTAGCTAAGGCATGGGCTCCGTTCTCCTCCCCGTTGGCAGTATTCTCTCCGTTCTTGGCGTTGCCGGCGATGCTGCCCCCCGTGGCCGATGTTGGTGCTGAAGCGGCAGCCTGCTGCTGGGCCATTTTGTCCCGGTAGGCCTGCTGCCTCGTCTGAACGACGTCCGGCATCACGGCATCAATCAGGGACAGAGACTCAATGGGCCGCCCGTCAAATAATGTGCCGTCCTATAGAGTGGGAGAAATGACCAGTTTAGAGAAGAGAAGAGGTTTCAAAAGTCCTTCTATTGGACCATTTTCAATTTTATTTTTTTTATTTTTTAAAACACACACAACAAAACCTGTCACACTAAAATAAAACTAAAAACTGTGCTTTCTGAACCAAAACCCACCAACTCTCCATCCTCCCTCACAGAGAATAACAACCCGCCCCCCCACAGCCCACAAATGAGGAGAGGAGAGTTTCATCATCTTGTTTGTGTCCCACCTCATTGATGCTGACTTCAGCCTCACAAAAGAATCAATTTATTTTTACCAATGATTCACCTAAATATTTTCTGTTTATACGGTCCCGCCGACGGCAACTACATCACATCTGTTTCAAACAAAACAGAGCGAAAGAAAATGTAGAAGAACCATATTATGTTCTTCTTTACAAGTGAAATCAATGTCAGACTGACATGTGATGTGCATTTTTCTCAGAAAACAATTAGTTTTTAGAAATGCCTCATGATATACTGTCTCTAGAAGGGTATGATTCAACTTTTGTTTCTGTAAAAGAAGGAAAGGAAATTCGCAATACTCCATACGAGAGGAGAGGAGAGGACCCACCTCATTGATGCTGACTTCAGCCTCGACATACTGCAGGCCCTTCTGGATGATGCTGATGAGGGCAGCAGGGGGAACCAGAGCACCATTGATGTTGGACTGGCTGATGTGACTCTCTATGCCAAATGTAAATGCTGAGTGGGAGAACCCTGGAGAAGAAAAGAGCGGGAAGAAGAGGGCAGGGGAGGAGAAGATATTTTCAACGTTGGAAGGCAATGACATGCTGTGTATTAGGGCTCGACCGATTATAGGCACTGGGCAATTATGAAAGTAGGCTATTACGTTTTGTGTTCCATTCCAAAATCTTAATTTTGCCTAGTTTCATTAACTACTAATAATCGGTGACTCATGACTTATTTAAGAACTACATTTTGTGTTTTCTCCACTGCCATATCGTGTTACTTGCAAGCCACTGCTTCCATTCTTTTCACATTCTTGAGTATTTCTCATACATGTTTCTTTTGGAGGTTACAAAACAGATTGCTTGTATTGCAACCTCTACAGCTGCCCAATTTCCAGTCCTCTCTGCTTTAGCACACCCGAACCAGCTGATGCTCAAGCCCTGGGCCAACACGCAAGTTGCATTGGGCGCGTCAGTCGTGTTCAAAACATAACGCAATGAGCATACTTCCATTGTTGTGTGGCGGATTTATTTTCCCACTGCGATAACAGCTGCCTCCAGTAGATGGGCTACAGCAAAAGCACTCGCGCAATATGGATTCACAGGGTATGGAAAGTTAACATTTATAACACAGTACTTAATAGTCTTATTCACTAACTAGCTAGCTATATGGCACTCAACTAGTGTGATGAACATTATTTTATGTGTGCTTATCACTGCGCATTAGTAAACAACCAGTTCCGACTCCGCACTACAACAGAATGACTGGTAGGTGATTCGCTGTCATTGGTAAGATTATGTACTGCTTCTGCAGGATGTCAGCATTGTTTATGGAGAAGGAGAACCAGGAAATGAGTCGGGGGAAATGAGTCAGGGGAAATGAGTCGGGGGAAATGAGTCGGGGGAAATGAGTCGGGGGAAATGCGGAGCTACCAAGCCACGACCAAGGGACGTGATGGCCGAGACGTGTAGTTACATTGTTTGAGAGGTGCACGTCAGGCTACGTCGTAGGGTCCGTGTCTCTGCGTACCTACATACGTAGCCACGGCATCAATTTAACACGGAACCATAAATCAAGCTTTAACAATATAATGGCAGGGAAAACCCAGCACAGACTGCCTTGAATCATCCGTCACTCAGAACAGCTGCAGCTCAAGTGAAGAGATTGTCAGCAGTGTTTTGATATCCTGCAGCGGTGCCGGTTATGGGCACGATGTGTGTAATAACGTTGTTGAATATCGCAATATTAATTGCGATAAATAAACAAATTAAAAGTGTAGTCAGTTCTGTTGCTTTCAGTAGTCTGCTAAAATACAACAAACTGCTTGTTGAATTTAAAACAAATGAAAGGAAATGATTTCCAACTTTTTATTGAACAAATTGAACATTAAATTGAATATAAAAAGGGGCCAAGAGTGACAGTTACATTTTAAAGTTTCCACTGATATTTCCTTTAAACCAACACAAAAAATCTCGGAGTATCTTTCGCGATATGTCGCAGCCTTTTGCGATGGGTTTATTGCGGCAGTTGACATCGCGCTGTCGATTAAAAAAAAAAAACGATTTGTTGTGAAGCCCTACTGGAGAGTTTGATAGTTTACAATAGATTGGTAGGAAAACACACCCCTAATAAAAGTTGGTTGATTACCAATATGTTACGACATTTTAATATTTGAAGAAAATATTGTCTTGATAAATATAATAGGGTCTTGAGAGGATACCTGACTCCTGTAGGTATCTGTAGACCAGGAAGTTGACCTCATCACTGCTAATGCTCATCTTTACTCCTGTTACACCATGAGGTCAGCACGCACACACCTAGCCTGGAAAACACAAGAGAGAGAGAAAGAGACATCATCAGTGAAGGGAAACACTATCAATGTACATGATATAGGCAATACATCTGACTGCCATTTAATATAGTAGGGCTGGGAGAAAAAAATAGAAAATCGTATATGTTGCATTTTTTGGCGACAATCTTTCCCCCAGAATCGACATCTTTTTATTTTTTTTTTAAATGAGTTGGTAACACAAATTGTCGACATCAGCTGCATAGATATCATTATCCTAATCATCATCACCACCGCCATCATCGCCATCCACATCAACATGAACCACATCATATCGCTTACTAAATTACACACTTTGCCAATTGAGTTGAATCAGGAAAAAAGCATATCGTGCCAGACCAACATGTGATATATCATCATCATATAATAAAGACTATTTGAATATGGACGCCTGGCGCAGCATCAGCAATTCTCATCAGCAATTCTCATCAGCCTAAATTGAGGCCTTGCTCCTCATTTACTGCATTTAAAGCAATTTATAGTGAAAATGTCCAATAGAAAATGCAGATTTCAGGTGGCAGGTGAGAATTCAAACTACAAAAATTGACCGGAATATAATGCAGAAAGACTCTCAGACATATTGCTTTCGAATATGCACGCTATCCCTACACTTCTGATCAGGCATAAATCTCACCTTTGTGTGGCTTATTGTCAACACCAACGTTAACGTCACCACCTCCGATAAAAGTGTAGCTCAGAGCCGTTTTCCCAAGCTTTTCGGTGGGAAGCACACGCAGCGACACAGACACAGAACTACAGGTCAGAGGAACACACTGCAGTCCACACTTTTTTGAAGTCAAAATAACTGGAGGCAATTTTAAATGCTCAGAAAAGTGGTAGGGACACCCCACCGTCCCTACCATAAATTACACCCATGGGTTGGGAGAGGGGAGGCTGTCACCCTACTGTTGCGCTAGCTGCGTGATATGCCCGAGGAGGAGGCGACTAACACAGTTAATCAGCCCAAAGAGCTGGACAACAACAACTAGTGCGTTGCCAAAACGTTATTCTGTTCCTTGTATGCAAGTAGTCAACATTAATAGTAGGGGTGGGACAAAGAATCAATTCATGTATGTTCCCCAGAATCGATACTTTATTTATTTAATTAATTTTTACCAATTATTAAACTATTTTCTGTTCATACGGTACCGCTGATGGCGACAACATCATATCCATTTCCAGCAAAACAGAGCAAAAACAGAAAATCCAAGTTACAGTATGTACTTCCTTACTAAATGAAATAAATGTCAGAAGAGTTAAAGAAGAAGAAAATCTCAACACTATCGAATCGCAATACAAATCCAATCAGCACTCATGTATCATGAATGAATCAAATCGGGACAAATGCATAACGTCCCAGGCCTGATAAATAGACAATCTTGACGTGTTTGGGTCACAGGGCGTATAGAACCAATGCCGCATACCAAAACCAAATGCCCTGTACCAACACTGTTCCGGGCTAATACACGTACTGTTACAGCCCTGCCCATCAGTGTTGTCACAATAACACATTTTCCAGTTTCAGTCAGGATCCGAGGTAAAAATGTCATTCACCTTTGATACAACTCTGCACAGCATTACCAGCTTAAAGCTATTTCATTTAAATAAGTTACATTATGTTCTTGAAATGTCGAGGCCAACGTTGGGTGATTCATGTAGCTTGAGGTAAGCTGGTATATTTCCTCATAGTAGCCATCACTTTTGACTGAAACTGCAACATTGATGAACTCCTGATGAATTCCTTTTAGGGCTGTGACCACATGAGTCTGTCCTGATTCGATCCTTTCGTGATGCATCGGTGCCGATTCCATTTCTATTGCAATTTTCATTCATTGCGATTCTACAAGTATTGGAATTCGATAGTATTGACAATTGCAATTTTGTTATTCTTCTTTAACAAAAACAAAATTTGAATAATACACTTAAAAAATGTTTCTTCAAGAAGAAAGCACATCACATGTCAGTCAGACTGTCTGACATTTATTTTATTTGTAAAGAAGTACATAACAGATATTTTTTATATATATAGAATACATTTTAAAAATAGCTGCAAAAAATAAATAAATCACGATACATAAGGTTTTCGATTTTTTCCCACACCCCTAATTCCTTTGTGAACAAAGCACTTGCTAGGTGTCTGCTGGTATGCAGTACATCTATTTCTCTGGAGGGCAGTACATCAGCCAATGATTGAATTTTTTCTTCAGCTAGTTTTCACTAATAGTGTCTCACTCTTCCCCCTAAGCTGCTTCTCCACCTGACCACTTATACTGTGAATCATCTAATGCCCTAATTTAAGTACCAATCCTCTACAAACTGTCAACAGAAAAATACAAAGGGGAGAAGTCACCAGGATTGTAACCCCTCCTGTGGTATGACTTCTTCAGTTTGCGCATCCATGAACATGTCAGGGGATCGTGATTCAACATTGCTTTTGTCCGCGGTTTCATGAACCAAAAAGGTTGGAAACCACAACTTCAGAAACTCCCTGAGAGCCAGATCCCAAATAAGGACCAGCTCAAAGCCCATTTCCCCTGCGAATAATGAGCCATGTAATGCCTGGAGCTCAGCGTCTGAAGCATTTAATGGCATGTAGGCGGGTGAAACACTCATGGGTACTGTGAGCTC
Organism: Perca flavescens; assembly: GCF_004354835.1. Lineage (NCBI taxonomy): Eukaryota > Metazoa > Chordata > Actinopteri > Perciformes > Percidae > Perca > Perca flavescens. Next base: position 7,501,186 of record NC_041339.1, on the reverse strand, counting down.
TAGGTTACGTTTCATTTCCCAGGATGATTTATGTGGTACGGAACACCAAAACATTTAGCATGACTTGTGGTCTTAACATTTACGTTAACGTTTGTCGATCATGTTAGCTGGTCATCAAACTCTAGATTTCACACTGAGGTGCTATCATCTTATGTATTTTCCACAGATGATTAGATTATCCTTTAACGGTAACATGAGGAAAAAACTGGTCACTGCGACAGCAAACAGGTTACAATTACACAATACACACGGCATTGTATAAAGTAGAAGATAGCCAGTGTGTCTACTCCTGTAAAACTCCAAGTTTTGCTAATCTTGCATAATCAAGCTACAACAACAGACTTCCCACTAGAGCCAGTTGCATCACCCTCACAAGAGAATAAAGGCTGCCACGGTTGATCTGTTTGGGGATGTGTCCGTGACCCAGGAGACTGGCAACAACTCGGTGGCCAAGACAACAGAAGAAGAGGCGAAGTTGTTCTCTGGCATGTTGGCTCAGGGACACTTATCTGTGCCTGGACGCTCTGTCTCTAGTTAGAGAGGATTGCGTTTTCCATAGAGACAGTTTCTGAGGGTCCGATATACAGCTAGCAGACAAAATAATACAAAGTACCTCAGATGAGGATGTCAACTCAGAAGTAGGGCTGTCAACAAACATTCTAAATTTGGTTATAATTCGAATTTCGGAGAGAAAATAAATAAACAACGACACTACCGTGGCTATCTGCCTCGGGAGTCACACAGAAATGTAACTTTAGCAGAACAACGAGGAATAATTCAACAACCGTCATGTATGGCTTCACAATTATTCACGATTTTATCGAAATTGCAATATGGACTAGTGCAATATCTGGATTGCAGGGGGTTACAATATTTGTTAAAAGGCAAAATATGTGTCCAGCCATTTTTAAGAATTGTACGTCCCAGACTACAACTCCTATCCTACAGACTAAAGAAAAAATCTTTGATCACACTATAATGATTTAAAAAAATATATATATTAATATTTCTCAATAAAAATGGGAATAAGGATACAAAAATGATCATTCCCTCAAATATCGTGAATCATATCGCGATATCAGTCAAAATAATCGCAATTAGATAATTTCCTCACATCGCGCAGCCCTACCATCATGGCCTCAGAAGCAGAGAGAGATTTGCACTCCAAACAACCTGAAAAGCCTCATTTGGAAGAATTTCAGAAAACTGTGCAACCTCGGAATAAAGTTGTGTGTAAGCTATGTAAGTTAGTTTGCATACGACTCCACAAGTAGCAACCTGACAGGCCGGCTACATTGCACACGTGAGTCTAATATTTATATTTTGGCGCGAGATGTGTTCGGCCCTTTTACAAAGAAATGAATCATAAAGTGTCTATATTTCTTTTAATTAAATTACCGATATAAAGAAAATTACTTGATGACTGTTGGTGAGTGTATGCACCCAAGTGAGCATGGCCTGGAGTACGGATCTCTGCCTACACAGCCTCAGCTCGACTCGTACTTTACACAGCCCTCCACAAGCTCGTTTTCTGCAGCACGACAAGAGGCTTGCAGGAAGAAACTTGCAATTTTCCTATGCAAGGACACGAGGCCGATCAGTGTAGTTGACGGGACGCACTTTAGGGATTTCCGTAAGGAATTGGAGCCAAGGCACTGTAACCCTTGAAGTGGAACAATCACCAACAGCACCTCAGACACAAAGGAATTACTCAAAGTAATATGTGAAAGCACCCCATATAACAATGAACTAAGAAACCCAGTCATGGACAAAATAGAACACTATTCACATTACATAGCAAATATTCTATATATTCAAATTCATTATAAAGCCATAAACATTACACAGCACATGCCACAATGGGGTTGGTGTGCCACTGTTGAAACTACCTCAGCAGGGGAAAAAACAGTCCTAGTAGTTGTTTAGTGCAGGTTTATTAAAAAGCAATAATAATAATAATAATAATAATATCACAAAATCACATAAACAACCAGAGTTGAATCCAAACTGAATCAAAAACCATGTGAATAGCTATGTGTTACATTGTACAGGTGTTTAGATTTTTCTGCTCAGTGTAAACTCCACTTCAACTCTTAACACACAGGCAACATTGCCCTAATGCCGCACCTGGCTTAAAGTCAATGTTCAACATCCTCACATTTGACCACATTCATGACAAGTCACTCCGGAGATACAATGTTTCTTGCAACATTTCCACAGAAACTCTCCACTGAAACAGATACTGTGCAAATGACATTATTGGCGCTTACTCACTGCTAGTACCAGCTCTAGTCGGCTTGGCAGCGGTGCCCCGTCCTCCATTTTCCATTGCAGACCAGTACCGCCTCGTGCGCGAGGCATGGGGGCTGGGCGTCATAGCGACGCTGCAGGAAACTGCCGCGGCCTAACGCGACACACACAGAACGTCAAAGGTGTGTTGATTTTCATTCTCGGCAGCCAAAAGACAAATTTAGTATCAAAAGAAGCTGGAGGCAGTAAAAAAAAATAGTCACACCGCTGGCTAAACTATTTAAAAATGGCGGGTTTGTTCAGGACACCCCCCATCTGTCACTAGCAATGATGACGCAGTGATTAGTGATGATTCTCTCTGACCAATCAGTAGTCTGCAGGTTTTCACGTCACCTTTTGGTATCGCCTCAGCTCACTTGGAACAAAAAAAGGCGAGTAGAGTCAAAGCGAGTCGAGCAGGTACCATGTAATGGAGAACCGCCATATTACAGCTGAGTCGGCAACTGTTTGAGGCAGGGTGAAGCAGAATTCACAGCATTACCACTAAAACCTGATCAAAACTCTGTAGTATTCCTCTTACTATTACTGTAAGTGGGAAAAATCAGCCAAGAAAAACACATATAGGGAGTCATTTGGGACGTATGGAAGAAATTACATTTTAGGCTACATAATTACAGTTTTCCTTACATATAATGTACCGGCTGCAAAGTTCAAAAAATATTGTTATAAGGAGAAAAATCAAAATCAATATCTGATTTTCCCTGACAGACAAACACCCTCTCTCTATGTATGTTTGTATGAATGCATGTGTGTATTAGAGAGGTCAGTCTTCCTCTATAATACCATTCAAATTTCATTTATTTTTTTAAATATTCAAATAATATTTGAATATTAAAAGCTCAAATACATCCTGTTATAAATATGTACTACACTACTCAGGCTTATGCATTGTCAATGCTACTACAAGCATGTGGTTGTTGTTACACGTTCTGTCCACTAGAGGGACTACCAACATCAGCCTGGTCTTAAAGGGGATCTACGCCATGGCGCGTTGCCTTCTGGCACGCTGCTCTCGGTTTACATTGTTTTCCACCACGCACACATCAACAAACATAAATCAGCAGAAAACTATGTAATAAACTATTATTTAACAAATGTAGTGAAGCGGCTCTGTTGTAAAGGCTAACGTTGATCGGTTCGCACAATAACATAATGTTAGAAAGCACAGACAAAACGATTGGTCATTAACTAAGTAACAATAGTGTTAGCCATAATGCTAACGGCATTGCTAACTAAGCCAAACGGTGCTGCCACTACTATTTAATGATTTATAGCAACCTGTTTCATGCACATTGTCACGTTACTGAGAATACAGCTGTTAGAAGGTAACCTATGAAGTGGAAGCTAACTCTGAAAGCTGTAGGACAGCTAACATAAACTTTAGCAGTCTCCATGAAGTTCCCAGCTAAGCTCCTATAACTCGCAACGCAGTTAGGAAACCAGAACGGGCTAACTACTGATAACATAAGCATTTTGGGTCGGTGGATGTCGATTTTAAAGTCACGTTAAAACTATTTCCCGTCCTCCTTCCGAGTTCTAGCCGCAGCCTGTCGCTGTTGTACTAACGTTAGCTCACAATGCCTTAGGGCTGCCACCTCTTAGTCGATTAGTCAACTAATCAGTCATTTTGGTCTTAGTCGACTAAGATTTCTTTAGTCGATTAGTCATTTTTTTATGCTTATTCATGCTTAATTACTTAATTCCAAGAAACTTCTGAGCACATTTTGAAGTGGTGCTTTTGCAGGATTAATGGAGAAACTCAGTTTTACAGATGGTTAATTAACTACATTTATATTGTGCTCTTCTAGTCTTAACCACCTCTCAAAGCGCACAGCTCTGTCAATTAAATCAACTAATCGATTAGTCGACAAAATCGTATAAGTGTTAGTCGACTAAGAATATCTTTAGTCGAGGACAGCCCTACAATGCCTTGTGTTTCTCACTCCCGTAACTAATTGTTCATCAGACATGAGAAGAGGGAGATTAGCTAACGTTAGCCAACCTATTTATAAAAAAATAAAAATCACATTTGAATAGTATGGATTTTTTCACTATTCGAATAAAATTTGACTTTCGGAATTCGTTCCAACAGCCCTAGTATCTATCTATCTATCTATCTATCTATCTATCTATCTATCAGGGCTGCCAGTTAACCAGCTTGAAGGTGGACAAGATCAATACACTGTAGTACAATGTGCCTGCAGCTTATTACAGGCATAAATCACCCAACAAATGTACAATTGTGTCCTGTAATTTAGACGAACCGCATCCACACTACGCTCCCATGCAACTTTCAGGCCCATTGATGTAAATCAATGACGTGTCTAAACAGCCTATATGTTGCTAGAGCAGCAGCTTCAGTCCTCCATGCGTGTAGACAAGATGCCTTCAGGCACAGTATTGAGTGTAGCAGTGTGCATTGTAATCTTGAACTCTACACATAGTGGGTTCAAATATCTTGTGTTTATAAACCAAACAAATCGAGTGAGATCATTTCAACCTGTTTCCACTGTGTTGACTGCTGCCTTGCCCAGTCATACTCCTCAAACACAGGAAACTGCACAAAGTAATTAGCTCATGACAGAATTTGTTCTTGTTTTTAAAAATAAATTGTTAAAAACAATTTATGGAGGATGAATCTAAGACGGATTATAACATTACTCTAGATATTAATCTAAACATTAGTCAAGACATTTCTATAACAATACATTTCATGTACTGTGGTGGGTAGAGAGCATAGGCTGTAAGTGCATGCAAGAGGGTATTTAAATCAAACACAACAGCCGCTTTAATCAATACACCTAAAACAAGATGGGAGGCTGAGTAGAAAGTCAAGTCGCATGCTGTTGTGTTTTGGTTGAAATGAAAACCTGCAGACTGTTGAGTCACAGATCACTAAGACCCTCTGCACAAATCCCAGCTGACAGCAGCAGTGCCCGGGGAGGACCACCGGTTTGTAAACAGAACGCGGTTGTTCCCTCCACCGCCATCCCGCTGCAGTGGCGCTGTGGAGCCACCATACGCAGCCAGGATCTTCTGTGTTGATAGTGTGGGAGAACAGAGGGGGGATGGGAGAGGAGAAGGGAATCTCTGTCTCTGCATTTCTCTCACTCTCTCTCTCTCTCTCTCTCTCTCTCCTCCTCCCCCCCTTGTGACTGCTGCCAGTGGCAAACCGGACCATACAGTAAATCTTAAATCAAGTCACAGCTCAACCAGAGAGGAAGAGAAAGAGAGACCAACGAGGACTATCCATTAGCACCAAAAGAGAATGAGGACAGGACAATTTCAGTGTTTTCCCTAGGTTTGTGAAAGATTTAGGTGCACAAATTTGGTGGGTGTTTAGGCGTCCTCTGTCAACAAAATGTTACGTTTTTCCATAAAAAAAAAAAAAAAAAGTTTCACATAAACTTGGACCATTATTATCACCATTTGTGTCTAAGACGTTGGAAAAGCTAGAGCACATAAGGAATACATAACACTCAAAAAGCTTAAAGACAAACCTTGCTAAAGAAGTCCACTGGGGACAAAACTACAATCTTTAGATCTGAGAAGTCATTTAGTTACATTAGTTCAGCTTAGGTGTTGACGGTTAGCAGTCTGGGTGCTACACCTAAGCCTTATAATGGGAGGGAAAACCCTGCAATTTAATACTTGCAGCAAATATCCTGTTCCCCAATTGTGACGTGGTACTGAGAAAACAATACTGAATTCATATTGATGAGAGCGGGGGAGGTTCCGCCCCTCACAATATGAAATCTAGATCACTAAGTAAATCATATTTGCCTCGGGTTATCAACTAGCATACATAATTCATTAACCCAAACACTGGCTAATGAAACATTCAATCAGAGGCTTTAGCTCACTCAAAGAAATGTGGTAAAAATATAACACCTTATCAATAATGCGCTACTTGCTGTCACAACACATTTAGCTTTACATCAATCAATTATTCTTCTTAGCAACGGACGTGATAGCATGCACGACTGATGTATTTGCAGACATTAGGGTAGTGGATGAGGGGGCGATTGTTTTTACTGCCGTGTGAATGCATCACATGCAGTACGCCAACTATAGGCTTCTAGGAAAACAGAGTCACTGCTCATACAACTGCAACTACAACATTTTTTAAATACAAACACAACAAATACATTGTGCAATGAACATGCATGTAGTGACACTGTACAACCCACCCTGCTATTTTTTCTAGAAAAATGGATTACAGGCCTGGGCTTTTAAAAGCTTACAAGGGCTGAAACGATTCGATAACTAAAAATCATAAATGCACCTGATTTAATCCATACTAAATACTATGTACAGCCCACCGTGTTTCCCATGGATGATTATTACTGTCATACAACGAGCTCACAGGCGGTGTACAGGTCAGTCCCGGCAGGAATTCGTGATCGCAATCAATTCACGCGAAGTCAACCAATCTCCGTGAATTCAGTGCGATGTTGCCAAAATTCACGTACAGCTAGAATTGTAACAATTCCGAATCTTGCTGCACAATTAATTCTCTCAGAAATAATTGCAATTAACAATATAATTGTCTCTTTCAGTCAAATTTAAAAAAATATATTTATTACTTTTTCAAACACAGTAACGTTTTGAATCAATTCTTTTGGTTCTATCACTGCTGAGCCAAATAATGTATTAACAGAGGTACACAGCCTATGAAGTAAACATGCCCCTTTATTATCATAAAACATTTTAACTGCGTAACGTGTTTAGGGTCAAGTGCCAACAACTAATAATTATATATATATATAATAAAAATATATAGTCTCACCAATAATCACTTATATAAAATTACAATTTGGCAAGGAACTAAGTTAGAGCGAGAATGGCAGGGTGCCTTGAGTGAGTGACGCCAGTGCCCATGTGGTCGTGCAAGGAGAGCGAGCACTAACGGAGAGTAGCGTATGAGTGCGTGCCGCTGTGAGGAAAAGCTTAAACTTTACAACATATGTTACAGCCATAGACTGTATAAAAAGATTGCACAACAGCGTTTCCATTTCAGCTCAATGTGAGAGTCTTTACGGTCATTTACGGCCGCGCTGCTTTCCCTCCTCTCCGTTGATCTATTCCACAGACCGTTCGGAAAGCTTGCCGCCAAAATGCCGAGGGCACAGCGAGGGCCTAGCAGTTGAGCAGACAGAGAGCAGAGAGGGCAACTGGGCAGTCCGCTAACTCGTTGCTCTCTCAACCAATATAAGCAGCTCTTGTTTTAGGCTACAAAACGTGCATGCAGGCTGAAATTTGTTAAGCTATAAGCAGAAGGAAACTCCCCAAGCTGTGAGGCGATCGTGCAATGGTAAACACTGCGGCATTAACGTTAATGTGTCCATTTCAGCTGAGAACGGAGAAATTTCTTTGCCTTCCCCAAAAATCTCCCATATAGCCTATTTAATGGACTGTCCATCCTCCTCTGCAAAGCTGAAGGGACGAGCAACTTAAGTTTTTTCTCCATAATCTCTTGAATATAGGAGAGAAGAATCGATGGGGATAACTACACAATGATAATTGCTTTCATTTTATTTCATATCACTCGACATCTGTTCTCCTGTAACTTTTGCCGGCAAAAAGTAAAAAAAGAAATACAAATTAAAAAAAACGCGGTGATGATGTCATCACCGCCATCACGTCCTCGCTGGTATTGCGGTCGATGACTGCAGCGGTCTTGTTTAATACTGGACCAATTCAAAAAATAGTTGTTCCCAACAGTCACTTAAGACACACAAAAAAAAAGGGAAAATACAGGTTACTCCATTTAATCGATGGAATAATTAGTAGAATACAGTGTTTCCTCTATGTTGATTTGACCGTGGCGGCCCCCCACGGCAACATTTCTGCCCCGCACGGTATCAGAAATAGGGCTGCATTCTTAGAGTGCATGTCGGAGAATAGCGTGGACACACAAGGATAACTAGCCAGTTGAGATTGTGTGTGTACGTCCTTGAGAACTGTAAGTCGTATAACTTATGTTGTCAGTTCATTTAAGCCTGGTCTTGCAAATTTAAATTAAGTTAACTGGTGATTTTCGTTGTTTGTGTTCTTCACCTGCGAGCTAAATTGCACGTGGCTCTTGATTCGATAGAATAGCGATTGCTCACGTTTTTGTATTTTAGGTGCATTATTTACATGCTGAAGTTACACTGCATTAAGATAATGTAATTAATAGTGGGTTTATTGTTATTTGCTAGAGAATGCTTAGCCTATATGTCAAGATCAAAGTTGGCCTGTATAGTAACTCAAAAAATACAGTCCTAAAGGAAACACTGGAATACTTGCCAAAATGATAGCTGCAGACCTACGCCCCTTTTCGCTACATTTGTGGTAGTATGTGAATGGCCATTCTATTTTAACATGAATGTACCTACAGTATGTTAACAACTGAAGCGGTTGCCTTTACTGGACAACACGGAGTCAACATTTTGTTCATGGTACACATGTGAAAGTACCTCTTTAAATGGCAGGTGCATGTCCTGAAACTTAAGACTGAAAAACATCTGAGGAAACTCACAAACTGCCACCGCACACTGACATGTCTCACTGCACCATGTGTGTTCTTTTGTCCCTCCCGGTCTGTGATAATAATATACAACGTGTAGGTTTCATTTCCTTTGAAGACTCTGCTGCATCAATATGTAAGAAGACCCAAGCTGTGCTGGCTGCTGCTCCGATTGTACTCTGCAGGTGGAAAAGGGGCTCATTCCTATTTAAAGGATCTGTCTGAGACCTGACGGCGTGGGCCTGTTCTCCTAAAGTAAAGTAGCAGGAAGGAATTCAGGCAGCGGGGAATTGGACGATTCAAGACTATCCGATATTTTTCATAGTCTCTTGCTCTAAAACACACCAAATAGCTCTGTCTCCCAGTTAGTCACAGTCGCACCTGAAATATTCTCATTTATACTGTTACCACAGCCAGCCATAATACGTTATAAGCAGAAGCTAGGGTTTACTCTCAGCCTGCAGAAACCCACGGCTATGGCTATAAAAGATCTGCAAATGTGCAAGACATGGAACTGTACTATAAAAAATAGATACCTGTGGTGAAACCAACTATTACTCATTTAAGAAGGTGGCATGGTTGTAAAAGTTCAAGGGCAAACTCCCGAAGTCTGTTTACAGTTCTTAGCGAGTGCTATAGCATATAAGAAAAAAAGTTGTATAAAGCTTATTGTGTCTTCAGAGGAAGCTGTGTCTAGTCCAGTGTTTCCTCATGCATTCAGCAGCAACGCACCGCCATAAAAAAATGCCGCTCCTTCAGCTGTTTATGAAGAGTCATGCAGTCGTGATTACACGAGCCGTCTGCTCTACTGAAGTCAGGCGGACGGCCATTTGCTCTCCATACTTAATGTTGTCTGAAGAGGTCTTTTAAAAACACATAAGTAGAAATTGCTATGTTACACAAACCCTAAAGCAGAAATTTCGATGAAAGGGTGCCCATTTTTAAGCTAGGCTCTGAAATACCCTTTCCCGCTAGCAACGCGTCATATGACGTAGGCAGAGGCAAACAATAGGTTTCTTCTCACACTACAGTGGTGAGAGAGCTATAGAGAGAGTTTATGTAAGTCATAATGGTAAATTATTGTTTGTGCTGGTTGCACAAAGTCCAGCCTGTCAGGAAATCGTGTACATAATTTTCCTTGTAGGAAAAGCAAGGTTTTTCGTTTTTGGGTGCGTTTTGTGCAGGTGAAGTGAGCAAACTTCACTGCTGCGTCTGTCACCACACACTCGGTCGTTTGTGGCGCTCATTTCACTCCGGAGAGTTATAGACCTGGAGATTTGTTGGAGTCTCGGATGGGATTTTGGAGAAAGGACCATGTTAGGCTGATTACCGATGCTGTTCCCTTGATGCACTCGATGGAATCAAGTCCACCACCATCAAAGCTTTCACCTGAATCTGGCGCGGGCAGGACTGGAGGACCAAGTGCTAGCACTTGCAGAAATTCCATGCACCAAAAAAGAGCTCCTAGCAGAGTAAGTCTTACTTTTAATTCTTGTAACTCTTAATTTGGCTGATTTCGTAATGTTTTAGTCTAATAATTTCAGAATAAAGAAGTTATTTGAGTGTGTATGTATTGGGCTATCCACCATCTAACTAGTAACATAAATGTTAGCTTGGCTATTGCATTAGCAAACATTTGGTAGCTGATGATTTGATGACAGGAGTAGCTAAAATTGCGTCTGAAATCATTCCCTCATCTGGATTAAAAATGCGCTGACTGCAAATTCCTAGCATCAGGGCTTCGGTATACAGAGAGAGGGAAAGACTGAGCTTTAGAACAGGTTTTCGTAATTGTCTGCCTTGAAATAAATGCAGTTTGCATTAAGCTAGCTATGAGCTGTTGGCAGCAGGCTAGCCCAAACACCCCCGTTTCCCCCGCATTTTATTAGGCTAGCTATGAGCTGTTGGCAGGCAGCTAGCTAGCCCAAACACCCCCGTTTCCCCCGCATTTTATTAAGCTAGCTATGAGCTTTTGGCAGCTAGCTAGCACAAACACCCCCGTTTCCCCCGCATTTTATTAAGCTAGCTATGAGCTGTTGGCAGGCAGCTATCTAGCACAAAACTCCAGTTTCCCCTGCATTTCAATTCAGACCATTCTCCCGCACGATTTTGTATCCCAGTAGGCTACTCTCTGGTAATTTACAAGGTCCAAATTCATCTATTAATCAATATGCTGAAATCTCCTAGATTTTGCCACTAGAGGTTTTGACACGTCAGAGCTGCTTTGGTTTTATTTCTCTTTTTTATTATTACTGATCCAGTTGGTAACTAAGCTTGTATCCTATTTTTGTGAGTGATTTTGAACCTCTGTGTTTTTCAGATTTTGGCAGAGCGTGCAGCCAGTAATGAAGGGACAGATGCACCTGACAGAGGGCTTCTCTCTACAGGATCCTGGGCCATTAGTGCTTCATCGTGGGTCACAGTGCAACATCACATGTCTGCAACGCTCATCAGGTAGTGTAACTTGCATCTATCATTAGCTGTATATGACACATAAACATTTACAAATTACTTCTAATGGTAGGAAGAAGACATTTCATACTGGACTGTATTAGGTTGTGTTAGGTTGTATGTGTTGTGACCACTGACTATGTGATGTTGTGCAAATCTTTTTTTTTTTTCGCCTACCAGTTTTCCTTGGACTAAGGTGGCCCCTAAATCATGGCTGCAGCTGTCGCTGTGGTCCTGCTACACCCTGCTATGCCGTGCAGTTCCCTGCTACGTCCTGTAACGCCCTGCTACACCATGAACTACTGCAACTACTATTTATAGTCGTAGTTCAATTATCTTTATTGTGACCGTCAGACACCGCCTACCAAGAGCCTGGGTCTGTCCCAGGTTTCTTCCTGAGAGGGAGGTTTTCCTCGCCACTGTCACACTGAATGCTTGCTCTTGGGGGGGGGAATTGCTAGAATTGTTGGGTCCCTGTAAATTATAGTGTAACATCTCCAAATTATAGTGTAAATTATACCTATTCTATTTGTAAAGTGTCTTGAGAGAACTCTTGTTAAGATGTATTAAAGTTGATAAAGATGAGACTTTATTGATCTGGTGGTGAAATTCACAAGCTACCTGCCAATTGAAACTAAAGTAATGCAAAAGTAGTGTAAAGCATTACAATTCAGAGACAGTAATATTGTAATATAACTAATTACTCTGAAATGACAATAACTAGTAATCTACATTTTGGAAGTAACTTGCCCAACACTCCTAGTTACTATCAATGAAATTATGAATACATTTTATACAACAAGACACTTTGTGATTGTGTTCATTTTGTGAAAACAAAATATATTTATTGATTGCCTCTCTTCCTCTGGAAACTGCCTCCTGATTGCGGCCACAACACAAGCTGGTATCGCCTTCCTGATCTCCCTGCCCAGAAACCCATATGTCTATCGGACCACCTGCCTCTAGGCAAATATGACCAAGAGTGATAGACTTATTTGATGTAACATTTTCAGTTCTTCTATTCCATAAAAGGTATGTATGCACATCAGAGTTTAAAAATCTGCTAAACCCTCAGCATCAATAATGCACATTAGATTAGATTATCCTTTATTGTCATTGTGCAGAGTACAAGTACAAAGACAACAAAATGCAGTTTGCGTCCAACCAGAAGTGAAACAAAATCAAATATGTATAAGTAGGTAAGTAAGTAATGAACAACATGTACAGATATGTGCAATGTAGTAGAAGTACAATAGTAAGAATATATATATATATATATATATATGCAGGGTATTAACAGAATATATTATAAGAAAAACTGAATAAATATGGATATTCAGTATGAACCATATAGACAGATATGTGCAGTGTGGTAACAGTACCATTGTAGTGCAGAAACGCTAACGTAAGAATAAGTGTACTGTTTGTGCAAGAGGAATAGTATGAAGAGCAGTAGAATATGGCTATATATAAGTAGTTACAGTATGTACATTAATTATTTTGACACAGTTTGTGTAGAAAACTGACGACTATAATAGAAGTGTATAATATAATAGTGTTATAAATTACTCTCATCTAAACATACTCTGGTCTGTTGGCTTGGAGAGGGCCATACTCCTGCCTGAAGTTGAGGTATGCTACCTGCAGCGAGAACGGGTTGAGGCAGCAGGCATCAAAGCCGGGATGGAGCGTCAGGCAGGTAATGTCCGTGGCCGGGACTAAACCCTCAACTAGTGCCCAGTAGGCATCCACCTCTCGACAACACAGGCTGTCCACCGCTGACGCCATAGCCTCACAATGTCCGCACAAGCACCTAGCCAACAAAACAATTCTGTGCTAGTGCTAACCTGTTTCTCTTAATACATCCGTGGCTTGGATGGACTCCACAGCTGTCTGAGCGTTAAAATCTTAGGTTGTAGAATATCACAAGACAAAACGTTGCTGGCTTAAATTAAGACAATCTACATGTATGTTTAATCTAAAACAAGGTCGAAAGTATGTTTGCTAAAGCAGTGTTACTGTATAACACCAATGTACTAGCCTAGATGAACCAGAGTTAGCCACCGTACTACACAGTAACTCATAGGGCTGGGCGATAAAACGATAACGATATGTATCGCGATAGACACATAATCAATATCAATAGAAAATGCGGTCGATAAAACGTTCGATAACTTGTTTTTCTTCATCAGAAGAAACCAGAGGTTGTGAATCAAGTTTGGTTGCATGAACAAAGGCCTTCACTCTCTGGCAACCTAGCAACGTGGGGAGTGACACTAACAGCCAATCATGTAACAGTATCATGTTTGGTTGCGCCACATCGCTGTCTCGTGTTCTTCAATAACGGAACCGGCGTGGAGTGGAAAGTGAGTGCCGGAGCGAGCGAGGAAATTGTTAATAAAACAGGAAAAGTCAGTATGGCAGTTTTGGGGATTTTATAAGGATGACCGTAGTCAGACCAACACTGGTAATACCATAAACTTGTTTTACCACGTTAGCCGCGCTCACACTTTCGAGCACAGCCGTATTCGCCATCAACGTCCAACAACATCTGCAGCTGCAACACGGCACAAGCAGCAGACCACCATGGAGAGGTACTCTGCATCAGCGCCTTACTAAACGCTACAAAGAAATAACGAAGGCAGACGTGCTGAGCACTGTCCAGAAGCCAGGTTACCAACTTAGCACTAAACCTGCAGAAAATAGTTCCTTCTCAGGTTTCTTATATTTAGCTAACACTTTGCACTATTTTATGACACTTTATTAAGCATTTCTTACTTATTCATTAATTTTGCACCTTAATGTTAAGAAATAATTGTTAAGTGTTCATTGTGATTTTAGACCCGTTTACATTTTAATTATGTTTTCCATGGTTGTGTTGACATTTCTGCTTTTATAATTGAGGGGATTATAATCAGAGCAGGGTTAAGTTTTAAATAAAAATGTTTAAATTTAATATATTTTTCTCCTGGTCCTTATTTTAAATAGGTCATAAAAAATATCAATATTATCGATATCGACCGAAACTTATATCGTGATACAGTTTTCAACCATATCGCCCAGCCCTAGTAACTCACCAAGTCACTTGCCCTATTCGCCACTGGTTCGCAACTCTACTTCTCTTTTCTGCCCATTGTTCCTCCCCCTGATCCCCCCCCTATCTCCCCCTGACCTCTATCTCGCATAGGAGGCTCATAATTATAGGCCTGTGGGCCATCAGGCATGCTCGCCAACTTTGGAGAGCTCGGTTTCTTCATCCACGTCCATTGTAATTTGAGCATGAACTTGACCAGACTCCCTCCCGTTACGTCACTTCCGGTCAGTGATAGATAGATGCGCAAGTTATTTTATTACAATTTTATCTCAAAATATCGTTTATGGCGGTTATATATTCCTCCAGTTTTGAAAATATAGTTGTTTATCATTAATATACACTATGCTGTATAGGGGTGTCCAACCTGCACATTGCTCTTTAAGACTTTTTAAGACCATTATTGAAATAAATAACCGTGTGTAAAAAGAGCGGTGACGTTAAATTACCTGTTTCAGGTAACGGTATCCTAGGGTGTTCCGGACAATTCTCTCCAGTCTCTCTTCACGTCATGTCACGTGTTATTTACGGCTCAATGAAGGCCATAAACTTGCTAAAATATGAGTAAACAAACGTCTTTGCGGTGCTTTGTTGCTCAGGGGAAAAGGCCCGCGGAGGTGGAGACAGAAGAGCAGCCTACAACTTCAAAGAAAAAGAAACTGGTATTGGCTGAAAAAGAAACAGCCAACACCAGGAGTCCTACATAAAATACGGATTTATCGAAACAGGTGTTTCTCGCAACCCATTCCGAAAAAAACCAGGGGAATCGAGCTTGTCCGTGCGAGAGGAAGATCAGCTGCTGGAGATTACAAATGACGGTGGACTTCAAAGTATGTTTGAGAGAACAACTCTGCCGTTGTTTTGGATGAAAATCGAGGCTGAAAATCCTGACGTCGCCACAAAAGCACTGAAAACCCTGCTTCCGTTTCCAACATCGTATCTTTGTGAAGCGAGATTTTCTACAAAAATCACGGAATAAACTGGACATAAGGAACGCACTTTGTCACACTGTCTCCAGTTACCCCCAAATGGGACCGTTTGGTTGCACAGAAACAAGCGCAGGGCTCCCACTGATACATCGTTAAGATAAATTGTGTTTTTCATGCATTTTACATTTGTTTTTAAATTTTTATATATATATATATATATATATATATATATATATATATATATATATATATATATATATTATTAGATACACGAAACCAGTCCGTGACGCAAAAAAGGTTGGGGACCGTCCTAGGGTACCGTCTATTTGATGGATTTTTCGGATTAACTGTAGCTTAACATCAGCAAATAAGCGCACTGACAGAGACGTTATTGTTCATATTGCGTAAAATGAGCGGTAACTATGTCCAAAGGTACCGTCTATTTGCTGGATTTTTCGGAGGTAACGGTAGCTAACGCTAGTAAATACGTAAGCCCACTGACAGCGACGTTATTGTTCATATATTTGCCCAATGTTTAGTATTAGACAGTAGTAGCGGTTGTGGTGAGTGAAAATGTGATCTGAGATGCACACTGCAAAATGCGTTATGCATCTGGAATTGTTCATTACATGTGTGATATCTTAAAGCTGAACGGACTCAGAGTAGTAGGCTAAAACAGATTTCATTGTGATCCAAAAACTAGGGTCACTAAGATTATATCTTGGAATAGATTGTATAACATAATGCTTTTGAGAAACGCTGGCAAATAAAGCAAACTGTGGCTCAAAATGAACTGCATGCTGTTTTCACTTAAATTAAATTTTATTTATAGTATTAAATCATAACAAGAGTTATCTCAAGACACATTACAGACCAAGCATTTTAGGCAGAAACCTCAGACAGACCCAGGCTCTTGGTGGGCGGGCGTCTGCCGGTGCCGGTTGGGACACAGAGACACTGATACAGATATACAGGTAACGTTACTGTCGAAAACTTTCTACAGCCGATCTCTCCCAGGATTACTGGTCTCTCGGAGTGACAGATTGCATTGACAAGTCCGGCACTGCCTCACATGGCCTATGTGAGGTCAGCGAGGCTAGCTGTCGGTAACAGATGGTAGCATGTAGGCCTTGCCAGCAAGCCTCGCTTGATGGGCAGCTTAACCTGCTCAGTCAGACGCCCAAATCACTTATAGACCTCTTTAGTACGGATAGACCTATTATCGGACCTGGCCGATTATCGGGTCGTTTTAGGGCAGTTTGCAGATTAGCTGTATCAATGTTTTATTTGCCTGATAACCGATAAAGTTAATTAAAGGGTACCTACCGTTTGTTTCAACCTTTCCTATGGTTTTGTGTCTAAGTGACTGATGGGAACAACAATCTTGGACATTGGTTCAGTATTAAGAGAGCTCGCTGCAGTCGGCAGCCGCGAAACAAGCTACGCTTTCCAAAACTCCACGCTGACTGCATATATGACGGCGAGGCGAAAGGGGTCGCGGTATGGGTTAACTATGCCCTATTGACTGACTGACAGGCTGAGGTCGTAGGACAAGGCAGCATCATTTCTATAGCACATTTTAGCAAGGCAATTCAAAACACTTTACATAAAACATTAAAGAGCAGTTCATTTTCATCACTTTTAGATAGTTTGTAGGGAAAGGTTTTGGAGGGGAGAGGGAGATGTTTTATTTTGTGACGTGTAAAATGTTCTAAAATAAATAAAATGTTTTCCATCCATTTCTTCGTCCGCTTATCCGATTAGCCGGGGGTCGGGGGGGAAGCTCCACAGGGGTTCCCTTTCCCGAGCAACATTAAAGCTCCGACTGGGGATCGGCGTTCCCAGGCCAGGTTGGAGATAAATCCAAAATGTTCTAAGCCTGGAAATAGGGGAATAAATAGGTTTGGAATTATTTTTACTGTTATTACAGACCCTCCTGAGGGAAAGTGACCCAGCCTTCATGACCAAAAAGGTACCGGTAGATCGAGAGCTTTGCCTTCTGGGTCCGGAATAGATTGAATGCAATACCGCACCGCTGCGCCCGATTCTCCGACCAATCTCCCGCTCCATTGTCCCACTCGCGAACAAAACCCCAAGGTACTTGAACTCCTTCACTTGGGGTAAGGACTCATTCCCTACCCTGAGAAGGCATTCCATCGGTTTCCTGCTGAGAACCATGGATTTAGAGGTGCTGATCCTCATCCCAACCCAACCCAGTGACTGAAGGTCTACATCAGGACCACAACACAGCGATGAGATCCCCAACCAAACTGGACATAAATAGGAATAAAGTTATGGTACCGGAACCAGGGTACCCACTAGTCAACAGAAGTGGACATACGGAGTTATGGTACCAGGGGTACACTAGTCAACAAGGGAGAGATGTGTTTCTACGGACAAACACTCAAACCATTGACATAAAAAAGGCCCAAAAAAGAACTACATCACTACAATTAGAAACAAACAAAACTAGAAACTAGAGCTAGTTGATAGCTCTAGAAACTAGAGCTATCAACATGTTTATTAAGTCAGGAGCATCAGCCGGCAAAACTCAACTGCAGTACGATGGTAAAAATTATCATCATGCTGTAAATCATGACGCAATAATAATTAAACATCGGTTAAACAAGAACATTGTCACCTGACACGGATTTTAATATTTCAGATTTAATTTGTTTTAGGTGGTTTTTGATTGATCTATATACTGTAAGTGCAACATCTCATCACACCCAACAGATGCTAATGAATTACGTAAGTTTCTACAGGCTTTACACTTTAATGACGTCACAGATCAACCTTGCCTTGTTTTCAGTTGTTGAGAGTGGTTTTATTGCACTAAGCTGTTAATCCACACTCTTACCTAAGAACCTGGCAAGCATCTACAGTATTTCCAGTAACAGACTGAGAAAACAGGGGTAGTGCGACAGACAAACAGGATGAGCCAATTTATTGACAGCTGGGGGTATTAGGTGACCATGGGCGATTGAGGCTGGATACTTGGGTTAGAACAGATATTAAGATATGGCAAACCCCGTTATCGGTGTAAGCATACAATGACCCGCACCACAGAACTTTTATATAGAGGAAAACTAATATGGCTTACTTAAAGCATTGCTTACTTAACATGTGTGAGTCATGTACATGCTCTGTAAAGTGGATAGTCAGTTGACAATTCATTTACAAAACAGAGCTCAGAGGTTGGGTTGGAGGTATGCTCAAATAGAGCATTTGAAGCTTCAGACCTAGGGCTGTGCAATTAATCGAAATTTAATCGTGATTATGATTTCTGCTCCCAATGAACACAAAAACAGAATAATCGAGAAAAACAATTATTTAGCTCATTACGTTTTGCAAGTGCATCGTGATTATATTTTTTCCCATAATCGAGCAGCCCTATTCAGACCCTTGATAAACTCTGCCTGGTACAAAATATTTTTCAACCCTTTGCAAGCTTTTGTCATCATTACAGTTACAGTCTTCCCATGAAAGTGTGATTTTTTTTCACAGCAGATTGACCTTGACGTATAACTGGCTCCTTTAGCCCCTTACCGTCGGTCACGCTTAGAAAAACACTACCCCTTGGAACAACAGTTTATCCATGTACTGTTCTAGAAAACGCGCAGCTACGTAAAGAATGAATAGCGAATTTGTTATGCTGATATATTTCATGTATTAGTATTAAATTGAGCTGGACTAATTTTAGTTGAAAAGGCCTGCTCACACCGGACGGTAGCACCATGAAATTTAGCCACACATCATCACACACATGATACTACAAGGTGTTGTAGTGACTTATCGCAGGGTTAGGGTTATGGTTATTAAATCAATGTAGCTGGCAAGCTAACCGCTAATAAGACACCAGACTGGAAAAATGCGAGCCCTAGACAGTCACGATAACGTTCTATCTTCCCTGCGTTGTACCGTTCACTCCCTGCTGGCACTTTGTTTCTCCAGATTGTACAGAAATGTGTTACTGAAGAGGGGAAAGAAAACTCTCCAATGTTGGTCACTAACGGGACAATAAGTTCAAACAGTTTATTCAAGAAACAAATTAGCACCATCAAATCCTGTTTCGTAACTGTCTGCAAACCATGCATCTGTCAGTTAGTCAGCAAAGTCAAAATCGGCTATGAATTTATTAAAATATCAAAATTCAAATATGAATGATACAATTAATACGAGAGCCCGGCCATCACTGTTGTCACAATATTTTTTTTCTCGTGGTAACAGGTAATCATTTTATTACACGACTGTTACTAAGTTGCCAGATGTTTAATTCTGTATCTGTGCCAGAGATGTGGACAGATGAAAACAGAACAATGGCAAACCTAAACGCACGCTCCATCACCCAAGCCTGATCTGTATTTAACATTATCTCACCTTCTCACATTCCTCTCGGATTTTTCTGCTCTTCTGTAAGAGGCGTGGAATGTTTAGCTTCCTTTAGTACTCACTGGAGAAGTGTCTGAAATATGCGTGGTGTATTTTGGGAAAGGGGGCACAGTCTTGGCGGAGGTATAGGGTGACCGGATGAGAATGGGTGAAATTGGGGACATAAGTGTTCGGGGGGGTGGTGGTGGGGGGGGGTGGCCTTGGTCATGTGGCCACAGCGGACGTGGCCTCAGTACATTACATTCAGTGTCACAGTCAAATTAAACATGTGAAAGTTTAGGAACATGAAGTCAACTGTCTGTCATTAGGAAAAGGAAACACGTCGTGTGTATTGTAACAGTGCGTAAATCATAATCGTTGCACAATATTCACTTCATTGTATTCATTTCATCGGTGCGGGGGCCTGTCGCATCGGTCAGCACGACACGCATGTCATCTCATTCCGTCTGCTGTCCCTGCGACGGCAACTTCTGCTATCTTCATCTAAACTAGAAAATAAAAAGGGGAAAAGAGCACGCACGGGTGTTATTTTGTGGCTGTGACTAAATCAAAATTAGGATTGAGCAAAGAGAATGACAAGAGGAGACTCTCCATTGGGTCGCCAATAGGGCTGGGGCGAAATGCTTTTGTCCCGATTCGATTCTTGTACGATACATGGGTGCCGATTCGGTTTGTATTGCGATTTTCATTTATTGCAATTCCATAGTATTGAGTATTGCGATTTTCTTTTCCTTCTTTAACAAAAACAAAAGTTGAATTATACACTTCTAGAGACAATATAGCACAAGACCTTTCTAAAAACGAATTGTTTCCTAGAAACAATGCACATCATCAGTCAGTCAGACATTTATTTCATTTGTAAAGAAGAGCATAACATGGATTTTCTGCTTTTGGTCTGTTTTGTTGGAAACGGTTATGATGTACTCGCCGTCATAAACAGAAAATATTTAGGTCAATCATTGGTAAAAAAAAATAAATAAATAAATATTGATTCTGGGGGAAAGAATCGATTTAAAAAATCGTCACAAAGAAATCACAATACATGCATGAATCTATCTTTTTTCCCACTCCTAGACGCCAATACAATATTTTGGTGCAGAGCTGAGTCAATATCCTTTTAGGCTTACAGCAATAACAGAGATGCGTAAAATATGCCATTCCTACTTAGGAAAAACTGCTAGACGACAACGGCCATGTCATGTCATCTAAATGTTTTTCCTTGCCTTTTTTAACCTGCTCTGCTCTAACCTCCTCTTAATATGCTCATTATGCACACATATTTGGTGCAAATAAATAATATGTTGGATTCATGTTAATTAATAACATTAATTTTCAGATATAAAAACAATATATATATATATATATATATATATATATATATATATATATTTTTTTTTTTTTTTTTTTTTTTTTTTTTAACTTAAAAAAATAATTAGTTGGCCTCCCTGCAGCAACTTGAACCTAAGGAGTAAATCTCATCAGCGTCAGTGAGCCAATAAGGACGCAGCATGCTTCTAAACAGATCTATATAATGATTGTCTGTCTATTGTTACTTGTCATAGAGAGACGCAGGAAAAACAGTGCGTTACGCACACCGACGGGGCTCACGTAGTAGGAGCCGAAATATAAATTAAAATATTTGTGCCGTGATGTGTAATGTTGTGATATCTTTTTGTTAAAATGGATTTTTCTAAAAATTTGTATCGACCGTTCAAGAACTGGTATCGAAGTCACGGTGTTGCCAGCCCTAATGCTTGTGGTTCTTCATTAATGCCATACAGGTAACGGATGCTTTATGCTTCTAACTGTACTTTGATATTAACCAGTGTAGCATTCAGTCGAAAATGGCGGACGTGCCGTCGTCTCTTGTCATTATTTAAGATCTTTGGTTATAAGAGGTTTTCGGCACAAACAGGACAGGATTCAAGATAACTGTTTGTAAAAGTTTTTTTTTGGGACGACTGCTCACCCTAGGAAGAGGCGTAGCATACAAGCTAATTTCTAGGCAAACTGCTGCACTGAGTCAATACTGTGGGCTGGAACATTTTAAAACTTATTTCTTCTCTTTTCCATACAACATGAATGAATTCTCCTGGCCTGAACAGCAGAGCTGCAAAGATTAATCAATTGATCGATTAACTGTCAACTATTAAATTAATCGGCAATATTATGTAATAATACTTAGATTCAGCCCTACTTTAGAGTGTTGCTGGATTGCATGCTCAGTATAGAGCTATTCCAAAACACCAGAGCAAGCTCAGCTACATTCCATGGTCAGAACAAAAGCACAAAACACTCAACCAATGTGAGATCAATACGCACAACTCTCATTCCTTTTCCCTGAACCACTTCATCCATCTGTTACAGATCAATATCACAATAGAAAATTATTTCCTGCGATATATGCAAAAATGTCTTGATTCTAGGTTTCTCGTGCCGACGGTTATGAAAATGGGAACCGTGCACCAGTGCTTATAGGCTTTTTATGTAAATAACAGACTGGATGAGTGAGTGCTAAGTTATAGCATTGTGAATGGAATTCAAGCAGAGCAGAGGGCTCTACAGTGAGGGGAACAGAGCCTTCCAATAAGGCTGACCTGACTTTATCACAGCGAGTTGCCAAAATGGGTTAGGGAGCAGTAGCATAGCTCTCACAGCAAAGCATCTTGGGTCAACCAGAGAACCAAATGACCAATGTTGTTGTGTCAGGCAGAGTCCTTGGCTATCCATGCGTAAATAGACATGATAGCTTTCAGCATTGTTGTTGTGGGTACGGGCCCTACATCACTGATGCATTAAAATCCGAAAAGACGCAGTAAGCTCATTATTGGCGTGTCCAGGGAACACACCCCAGGGTCTTTCCTACCATTGTAACACTAGGCACAGCGCCTAGGTGTTTGCTTCACAGCGCCCTTGCTGATAAAAGAAAGAAAAACAACTATTCGGAGAGTTCTCTACCATGTCATTTATGGTTGCACTAGCTTTTGTCCACTCCTACGCGTTTGACTATGGGTGGGGCTCGGCACACACACACACACACACACACACACACACACACACACACACACACACACACACACACACACACACACACACACACACACACACACACACACACACACACACACACACACACACACACACACAAGCAGAGAGGCCGCAGTGTAGACAGTGAACCAGGTGAACGTTTAATTATTAAGTAAAATACAAAAAGAGGAAAAATGTCCACCAGCTTTATCCACAGTTGTTGCTATTGTTGTTGATGCTAGTAGCTTAACAGCATGCTTGTTAATTAAAAGTTTCTGTGGGTGGGATTGCAAAGATCCAGGACAATTTAACATCGACAACTTCTCAGTAACCTCCCCCTTTCCGCAAAAGCCCAAAATGCCACCCCAAACAAGGGAGAATGAATGTGTGTGCATGAGCAGTGATTGACACGCAGTTAGACACCCCCCCCCCCCCTGGCCCCGATTGGTGCATCTGATTTATTTATTTTTTATTATTACCTGCTTTGTAGTTCTACCCGAACATAGGGTCAGTTTCAGCAAATATGACCGAAAGTTAGTTTTATATGTCTTACCTACTGCACCTTTAAGCTAAAAGTGTCTGTATGTAGTTTATCATAGCTTGCCATGAATCTTAAACTTTGGCAAACTCAGCTAAAGAGAGATGCAAGAGTGTGCCGTTCTTCTGCAGTCTGCAGGTGCCGCTGTCCGAAAAACAACACACTTCGTCAGCCTCGTGGTGCATTCAAAGTTATTGTAAAATACCCTTTTCCCATCCAGTGGTTGTTTTGGTCGTTTACCATCAATTTACTGGTTTAAGTTATTGTCATAAGTTATTGTTATTACATTTTTAATAAATCATTTAATTACAAACATATGGCCTTGGCAATAAACAAGCCGCTCTTAAATATCGCAGACTGTCATTTTGTGCTCCTTTTTATCTAAAAGTATCGCTTCATGCACCATTTAGGCACCTGCACCATTTCAAAATCGTTTTAGCACCGGTATCGGAAAAAATCCAAACGATACCCAACCCTTTTTGTCAGTTGAGTTCAAATATCAACTGTGTTTGCGCAGCATCGCTTAGAGCACCTTTAACCAATAAGTGACATATATTTTTGTTAAAAAATAAAGAAAGGAAAAAGTAAGCTACAGGAAAACAACATGTTGAGAGTCGCCCACATGCATTCTATTTGAACAACATGCAACATGACCTTATAACTGCTACATTCCTCTGACTGGAATACAAAATATTTCTTGTTTAGGTTTGTCACCACTCTCTGCATGATATGGACCAAGAGAAAACCATTCATTTGTAAGCCAGCAACTTCCCAGTAACTCAAAGAAGCCACTCACAAATGACACATAATTGAAGCAATTAAAAATGCAAAATGTAATCTAAGAGATAGATTTAGTGAACATCGCCATGGGTATACGTTTCATAAAAGGGAGATGTTAAGGGAGAATAAACAACAAATTTTAGAAGCAGTCAGTCAGTAATCAGGTATTTCACATTTTCATGTCTAGGTTCAGAAAACAAACTCTGCACGTCCTATGATGTGATTAGGCAGATAGAAATTTTTTTCCATATAGATCACTCACCACAGAAGTCTGTACGCCCCACCAGTACGTTCAGTCAGGGCCTAGTACCATGGGCTCAGAACCTGCAGCAACAAAGGGTGGGAGATTCAGTTAGAGGCCTTTGAATTATATTAGATGAGAGACAACTAAAGTATTTTGGAAAGCGTATTGGAAATCAACGGAACTGTGGCATCCTACAGTCAAAGCTCACATCATGAAATAAATAAAAACATCTATTAAATACTCAAATTTTACCTAAACACTACCCGAGTTTCTGCGCTAAGTGACTGCACAAGATGAATCAACACATAAACCATTTCCATTCAAATCTCCAAAAGGCAAGAGGAAGGTTTATTTTAGGGCTGGGCGATAGGGAGAAAATCAGATATCACGATATTCTTGACCAAATACCTCGATATTGATATTGCAGTGATATTCTGGGGTTGACAATTGGCGCTTTTACAAAATATCTTCACACTTAGATTTTAGATAAATAATCATCAGTAATGGGGACATCGTGTCTAAGTGGGGAAAAGGCAAATAACAGAACAGCTAGAACATCACTTTACTGTAATGCAGCCTTTAAAACCAGGAAAAGGCAACACAAAAAATATGTTCACCCCCCCCCTAACTAGCTGATGTGTGGTGAGCGTTCTGGTGTCTGGCGTTGTATGGCTGCCGTGCATCACCCAGGTGGGTGCTACACATTAGTGGTGTTAGAGAGCAGTCCCCACCCCCCCCTCCCCCCAAATGCGCTTTGAGTGTCTATGATAAAGCGCTATATAAATGTAATAAATAATAATAACAATAAAATAATAACACTTATGTCATATCACGATATCCAAAATCTAAGACGATATCTAGTCTCATATCACGATATTGATAGGATATCGATATATTGCCCAGCCCTAGTTCATTTTATAGACATAAACAGATTTTAAACTTGAATTATTTATCATTTGACGTAAATGTAACATTGCATGTGTTAAAAGAGGTTTATAATAACCTGAAAATGTAATGGCTGCACAAAATATGCATAATATTCCATTTCTTGAGAGTTGGTGGTGGTAATGTGTCAATAAATGTAGCATTATTCAATTCAATTTCAATTCACTTATAGTCATTTATAGTCATAACAGTAGTTATCTCCGGACACTTCACAGAGTAAGTCGAAGCCACACTCTTTAGATATTACAGCAAAGGGCAGGGAAGAAGGGGGCTGCTGTCGAGCAAACACACGTAACAGATGTAAACAATACTAGTTATAAGCTCTTAAAAATATGCTTTGCAAATGAGGATGGAAATGCATGTGTGTGAGGCCTCAATGAGACACAATGCTTCATGGTGAGACACCGTGAATAATAGCTTTTTTGTCAATAAACTATTTCAATCAATCAAACACTGCATTACTCCGCCGGGCACCTTTAAAGCAAATGTCATGCACGTGTCACTTGTAGCGTCAGCCAGCAGTACATGTGGACTGAATGGTCTAACCATGTGACTGACACTCATTCAGAAGTCTGAACAATGGAGACTACACCACATTAGAAAATGTGCTCTGACTACATTTACAGCAGATGGCCATCATAAAAGAAACATGTAATGAAAAGCAATGCATTACAAAAAAATAAAATAAACTTGAAGCCTGTAATGCTCCGTTTTGGTGATACTGTGATTCAGTTCTGTGGTAATAATTATTAAGGCTGTCGACTTATGTGGTGTCGTGGTGTTTTTCCATTGGCACTTTGGACCATGCTGCACTGATTGGCGTTTCGAATTACCACCAGTTTAAACATGGATTCAAATTTAGTTTCCCTCCTGCATCCCCATTTGTACTTTCAGATAGCTGCTTTATTTTACTGTTTGATGTTTGCTTTCAGCTGGAGAGTCTTGTTAAGTTACTGCTGATGTAATAATAATAAAAGCTTTTAAATAATGTGTGGCTTTTATTGTGAAGAATTTATAGAAAATGAAATGAGTTTATCCCTGTCTAAGGATCGACCAATGCTGGTTTTATAAGGCCGAAACTTTGTTTATTTATTTTTTTTGTATACTTTGTATATTTATTTACCGAAGCAGAGGGACAGACACAGAGCTGTCGCCGAGCCAAAATAGCGCACTTTTTAATTCATTAACTTTATCGGTTATCAGGCAAATAAAAACGCTGATGCAGATAATATGCAAACTGCCAAAAAACGGCCCAATCTCTATCCACGTCCACGGTTGGCACTCATTGACTCAAGACAAGCGCGTTACAGTGAAAGACGCACCTTCAAGCAGGTAGCCCCATTGTAATGGAGAGGCAAAGCCCTGCCATGCTGGGATGACGCACCAAGCCAAACCGAGGCAAGCCAAGCCAGCAAATGTGTATGGAAAAGGGCTTTAGAGTGTTGCTGGATTGCATAATACTATGAAGTGCACTGGAAATCATATTCAACATTTTCAGGCTCCTTCTCTTGGCTCACTACTTCCTTTGCTATTTTCCCTGGCCTTGAGTCCTTCTATGCCTCTTTCTATTTAATCATCCTATCTTTTGATTCTTCCATCTTTCCCTCCCTCCTCGACGCCTCTCTGTACAGTGTTGGTGAGGCTGTGGCAGAGCAAAGCCAGAGATAACGTTACCACATAGAAAGCAAAGGTGGTTGGGTGTGGCCAGAGAAAAAGTGTTGAGGGGTTGTCGACGGCTTTGCTGGAGTACACGGCCCTGGCATGAGAAGAATTAGGTTTGTCTCTTGATCAAATGTGAAATATGAAACACCTGTTCTTTTATCTTCATCCATAGTAACCATTTTAAAGGGTAATTTCAGTATTTTTTTTTTAACCTGGACCCTATTTTCCCATAGCCTCGTGAGACCGTCCTGATCTCAACGAGCTCCAGTTTTCCACTCGCAGATCAGTCTGGCATCTTGAGATAGAGAAAATTTGGAGTTGTTTGCCAAACAACCGACCAATCAGCGTTGGTTTTGAGGCGGGTTTAGGTGGTGATAGACAGATGGTTTATCCAATCAGCTAACCAGTATTTTCAGACAGCGGTAGCCTTAATTCTGTTAGCCGCTCGCTAATGCTTTTTTCTCTTGGATCCATCCATCCATCCATCCATCTTCGTCCGCTTATCCGGCATCGGGTCGCGGGGGGAGCAGCTCCAGCAGGGGACCCCAAACTTCCCTTTCCCAAGCAACATTAACCAGCTCCGACTGGGGGATCCCGAGGTGTTCCCAGGCCAGGTTAGAGATATAATCCCTCCACCTAGTCCTGGGTCTTCCCCAAGGCCTCCTCCCAGCTGGACGTGCCTGGAACACCTCCCTAGGGAGGCGCCCAGGGGGCATCCTTACCAGATGCCCGAACCACCTCAACTGGCTCCTTTCGACGCGAAGGAGCAGCGGCTCTACTCCGAGCTCCTCACGGATGACTGAACTTCTCACCCTATCTCTGAGGGAGACGCCAGCCACCCTCCTGAGGAAACCCATTTCGGCCGCTTGTACCCTGGATCTCGTTCTTTCGGTCATGACCCAGCCTTCATGACCATAGGTGAGGGTAGGAACGAAAACTGACCGGTAGATCGAGAGCTTTGCCTTCTGGCTCAGCTCTCTTTTCGTCACAACGGTGCGATAAATTGAATGTAATACCGCACCCGCTGCGCCGATTCTCCGACCAATCTCCCGTTCCATTGTCCCCTCACTCGCAAACAAAACCCCAAGGTACTTTAACTCCTTCACTTGGGGTAAGGACTCATTCCCTACCTGGAGTAGGCACTCCATCGGTTTCCTGCTGAGAACCATGGCCTCCGATTTAGAGGTGCTGATCCTCATCCCAACCGCTTCACACTCGGCTGCAAACCGATCTAGTGAGTGCTGAAGGTCACAGGCCGATGATGCCATCAGGACCACATCATCTGCAAAGAGCAGCGATGAGATCCCCAGCCCACCGAACTGCAACCCCTCTCCATCCCGACTACGCCTTGATATCCTGTCCATAAATGTTACAAACAGGATTGGTGACAAAGCGCAGCCCTGGCGGAGGCCAACCCTCACCTGAAACGAGTCCGACTTACTGTCGAGAACCCAGACACAGCTCTCGCTTTGGTTGTACAGAGATTGGATGGCCATAAGAAGAGACCCCCTCACCCCATACTCCCGCAGCACCTCCCACAGTATTTCCCGGGGGACCCGGTCATACGCCTTTTCCAGATCCACAAAACACGGTTGGGCATACTCCCAGGCTCCCTCCAGGATCCTTGCGAGAGTAAAGATCTGGTCCGTTGTTCCACGACCAGGACGGAATCCGCATTGTTCCTCCTCAACCCAAGGTTCGACTATCGGCCAAACCCTCCTTTCCAGCACCTTGGAGTAGACTTTACCAGGGAGGCTGAGAAGTGGGATAACCCTGTAATTGGCACACACCCTCTGGTCCCCCTTTTTAAAAAGGGGAACCACCACCCCGGTCTGCCACTCCTTTGGCACCGTCCCAGACTTCCACGCAATGTTGAAGAGGCGTGTCAACCAGGACAGCCCCTCCACACCCAGAGCCTTGAGCATTTCTGGACGGATCTCATCAATCCCTGGGGCTTTGCCACTGTGGAGTTGTTTGACTACATCAGTGACCTCCGCCTGGGAAATTGACAATGATCCCCCATCATCCTCCAGCTCTGCCTCTAACATAGAGGGCGTATTAGTCGGATTCAGGAGTTCCTCAAAGTGCTCCTTCCACCGCCCTATTACTTCCTCAGTTGAGGTCAACAGTGTCCCATCGTTACTGTACACAGCTTGGATGGTTCCCTGCTTCCCCCTCCTGAGGTGGCGAACAGTTTTCCAGAAGCACCTTGGTGCCGACCGAAAGTCCTTCTCCATGTCTTCTCCAAACTTCTCCCACACCCGCTGCTTTGCCTCTTTCACGGCAGAGGCTGCAGCCCTTCGGCCCTTCGGTACCCCTGCAACCGCCTCCGAGTCCTCTGGGATAACATATCCCAGAAAGACTCCTTCTTCAGTCGGACGGCTTCCCTGACCACCGTTGTCCACCACGGTGTTCGTGGGTTACCGCCCCTTGAGGCACCTAAGACCCTAAGACCACAGCTCCTCGCCGCAGCTTCAGCAAGGGAAACTTAGAACATTGTCCACTCGGGTTCAATGCCCCCAGCCTCCACAGGGATGCACGAAAAGCTCCGCCGGAGGTGTGAGTTGAAAGTCTGTCGGACAGGGGCCTCCTCCAGACGTTCCCAATTTACCCGCACTACCCGTTTGGGCTTACCAGGTCTGTCCAGAGTCTTCCCCCACCCCCTGACCCAACTCACCACCAGATGGTGATCAGTTGACATCTCCGCCCCTCTCTTCACCCGAGTGTCCAAAACACACGGCCTCAGATCAGATGAAACGATTATAAAATCGATCATTGACCTTTGGCCTAGGGTGCTCTGGTACCAAGTACACTTATGAGCATCCCTATGTTCAAACATGGTGTTTGTTATGGACAATCCATGACTAGCACAGAACTTCAACAACAAACAACCACTCTGGTTTAGATCAGGGAGGCCGTTCCTCCCAATCACGCCTCTCCATGTGTCTCCATCATTGCCCACGTGCGCGTTGAAGTCCCCCAGCAGAACAATGGAGCCCCATGCAGGACTCCAGTCAAGCTCTCCAAGAAGGCCGAATACTCCGAACTCCTGTTTGGTGCATATGCACAAACAACAGTCAGAGTTTGTGAGTATCCCCACACCCGCCCGGCGCCTCACACCCTGGGCAACTCCGGAGAAGAAAAGAGTCCAACCCCTATCCAGGAGTATGGTTCCAGAACCAAGACTATGCCCCACCAGATCTAACCGGTGGCGCTCCACCTCCCGCACCAGTTCCGGCTCCTTCTCCCACAGAGAGGTGACGTTCCACGTCCCCAGAGCCAGTGTCTGCTGCCCGGGTCTGGTCCGTCGAGGCCCCTGACCTTCACTGCCACCCGTGTGACAACGCACCCGACCCCAGCGGTTCCTCCCACAGATGGTGGGCCCATTGGATCCTTCTTTTGGAATATGGACCGGGAACCTGAAATGGTGCCTTTTATTCGTAAATTCTCGTTACACAAATGGCAAATATCCTTTACCGACATGTTGCTTGCTTGCTGAGCTAATGAGCTATGCTTTGCCTGCAGCAGCAGGGGCTTGTGGTTGTATTTCCATACGCTTCGTTTATTTGGCCCGTCTATCACCAACATAGGTGGTATTATCCAATCAGCTAATCAGTATTTTCGCCCTTTCCCGAAAGTTCTCCAACGTTAAGTTCCCACATGGATATGCCGAGCAAATGCGAAGTAATCCATCTGGCGGAGGCAGGTTAATTTTCCCATTAGAATGCTGATCGTGCCGCATTTTTCTGTCAGAGCCCGGTCCGCATCCGACCGCATCCATAATTTTATTGAATGAAACGTTAAACTTGTTACGTTACACACAAAGCTAACTGGCTATAGTTAGCCTGTACGTATGCTAGCGGACATTAGCTAATGTTGTGTAGCCAGCCAGCAGCTTCGGCAGTAGTTTCGGCGAGCTAACCATGACAGCTAACACATCCACGTGTCTCCATTTCAAACATCACTGCAGATTGACTGCTTTTAGCAGCAGAGGTTGATTGTGGGCGACATACTGTTGTGGTTAGCTCGCCGAAACTACTGCCGAAGTTGCTGGCTGGCTAAGCAACGTTAGCTAATCCCGCTAGCATACGTACAGTTAACTATAATCAGTTAGCTTTGTGTGTAATGTTACATTAAAACACCTATCTCGTAGGAGCGAAGCTTAATATTTCATTCAATAAAAGTAGGATACAAAAGGAGCACTAAGCCACAGGTCTTATGTTGACAACATGGACGCAGCTCCGAAGGCAGTTGTAATACCGGCATTTAACTAGCAAACTAGGCTAACACTGTTGCGCAAATGTCGGCATAGCTAGCTGTCTAAACTTGTGAAAAGCCGAACAGCATCCCAGTCCAAGCTGTGTTTCACTTTCCCTCCAATATTATTATACACATAATAAAGACACATTGATTCGGTCGACACCAAAAGCCATATTTTGCCAGACCAATGGCAGAGACCGTGACCGTGAACCGAGACGGGGCTTTCGTCTGTCGTCTTCCCAACGTGACGTCATGCAATGCATTGCGGGGGAAAGGTGAATCATTGCAAACCGCTGTAAAATAGTACTACTTTTTCGTATTTTATTCCATTTTGTGATATCCATTGTATATGAAGTTGTTGGGTAACAGTTTAAATGTTTATTACCAACAAGCAAATTGCACAAATTCGTTAGAAAATAAACCCTGCAAGATGGGCTTTAAACTTATACACCTACTCTGCTCCGGTCACATCTACAACACGTCTGCTTCCTCTATATCTCTCTTCTGCAGCCGTGAACCGGGCTGCAATGTAACCCTATGGGACAAATGTGCATCGTCAATTCGGTCCACTAAAAGTGCCACTGGCTCAGTTTTCTGTTGCACAACTAAAACAACTTTTAAACGTACACGTTCCTCCAAAACAAGTTCCTTCCGAACTAGGGCTGTGCAATTAATTGAATTTCGATTTCAATTTCGGCTCCCAACGATCACCAAAATAGTATAATCGAGAAAAAACGATTATTTTGCCATGTTCTGTTTTGCAAGAACACTCTTATTTTGTCTTGTGTTCTGAATAACACGCGCATGCGCACATCCGCACACGCACATCCGCCCCTCCCAAAGCCATAAACTCTCTCAGCCTATACAGTCAGGGAGGCAAGTTGTGTGCATATCCTCCGCTGGAATATAAAAACTCAGCGTGAATAAAGATGGCAGAAGGAGAGCAGCCACAGCAGCGTTTTGGTGAGCAAAAAAGGCAAAACCAACTCGGTTGCCTGGGAGCAGCTAACGTTAGCTAACCCTGCGGCTGCGGTCCCTCTGCCACTGCCTCCCCGCTGTAGTAAACTTTGTATTCTCCCGACACGCTGTATTCACTTACTGTTTAAAACTTGTTCCAGCTTAGTGGCGGTGCATATAGGCATTCTGCTAAAAAAAACACATGAAAAAACATAGTAACGTTCCCTCAGCATTTAGTTGTTGTTGTTGTTAAACTGTATGTAAAATGAGCAGGGACGTTAGCTAAATCACGTAACGTTACTCTAAGGTACCGCCTATGTGCTGGATTTTTCCTTAGTAAATAAGCCCACTGAGGGTGACATTATTTTTGGCACAATGTTTAGTAATGACAGTAGGCTAGTAGTGGTCATAGTGAGTGAAAATGTGATGTGAGATGCACATTGTGTTATGTATCTGGAATTGTTCATTAGCTGTGTAAATTATGTGTGATATCTGTAAAGCTGAACCGACTCACAAAACAGAATTTATTCTGATCCAAAGACTCTTTCTGTGAGATAAGATTATACCCTGGACACTATCCATTATATCCAAAGGTTAATGAATAATCATGTTAAATAATCGTGATTTCAATATTGACCAAAATAATTGTGATTATTATTTTTTCCATAATCGAGCATCCCTATTCCGAACCTATTTTGCAGCAGCACTGCAGCTTTTCTCCCGAGCTTCGCACCTCCCAAGACGATTGTGATTGGTTTGAAGAAATGCCAATAAACCAGTGCACGTTTACTCCCGTCCCGAATGCTATGTAGAGTAGCCAGACTCACAGAAACACAGTGCCATACACAATTACTAAAGAAACGATTAATATATATTATTCTTTTGATCAAATTTTTATGTATGAAAAACAACAGCACAATAATATCAGGGTTCAACAATAAGGGTTGTCCGATGACCCGGGGTAAGTAAAACACCACGTCGGGCAAGTAAATACAACAACCCAGTTGCCAGTTGGGGCATCATGGTATCATGAATGGCGTTGTTGTTCTCTTGCCCCCATCGTAGAACGCTTGTTGATGATTTGATGTGAATGTGCCGTTGGCCAATCAAGAATTGAGTTGGTGCTTGCCGCTTTTGACGTTTTTTGTTTGACACGTGTTTAGGCTTTTGATGCTTTCAACGTTTTTGACTTTTTCTTCAATATTTAACGCTTTTGTAAATGCTTTTCTCAGCATATCTTTTCAGAGTTCTTTGAAGTTTTTGATGCGGGGGTAGGGCTGGGCGATAAATCCATTTTAATC
This sequence comes from Perca flavescens, assembly GCF_004354835.1. Classification (NCBI taxonomy): domain Eukaryota; kingdom Metazoa; phylum Chordata; class Actinopteri; order Perciformes; family Percidae; genus Perca; species Perca flavescens. The sequence goes on along the minus strand of NC_041339.1, from coordinate 7,467,788 downwards.
GATTAACTCCAATGTGTAGTTAACATCGATTTGTTTAAATGAAAATTGATTTTCTCTTTAAAATCCGCCGACACTCCCCTCTGGGCTCCCGTAGCTCCAAACGGGCTCAGCCCTCCCCCCGCGCGTTTGTCATAGAGATACACAAACAACATGGCAGCGACAGGGACTAACATTTATATATATATATATATATATATATATATATATATATAAGTTTTTAGCGCTAGTTACCACAAACGAGCTTGCTACAGGTATGCTACATTCAAGAGACCATGGGATGTTAATGTACGTTACTCAGCAACGTTAAAATTATTTGAACTTTTAGCAAGGAACGAGAAGTAAATTACGTGTATGTGTGAAAACAGCTTTATCTCACGCATCTGTTTTGTTGTTGTTGAATATATAGCCCAATGTGTGTGTGTAGGAGCCAAAACAAAATAAAGTTCAAACTTGTTTTGAACAATTTCTTTGTCATCTGCAGATTGATTTTAAGTAGGGGCAGAAAAAAAATCAATTTAAATAAAAACTAAATTGGATTTTTTTTTTTTTAAGTCAGGGATTTTACTTTTAGGTCATATCGCCCAGCCCTAGTGGGGGGTACGCTTTTTGATGCGTGTTTACGTGAAAAATAAACAATTTTGTTCCTCTTAAATTCAAGTTCTTCAATTCCTATAAACATTCTCACTTTGCAATAAAGACTTAGTTATTAGGCTGCCCTTTAAATCTCTCTTTTGTCCCATAACAGCCTCCTTGTATATAGGGAGCTTATGGAGCACAGGCCTTTCACTCAACAACAATCCCACATCATAAACATGGGTCATATCACTAAGTACATGTTAACACCACAAATCCATGATGAGATCAGTCTTTTTTCATACTGGCTAATCAATCCAAGCCACACGAAGCAACCTCAACCAAAAGCATACATCTTTCAGATTTAACCCTGCACTACCGATAAACACATCAACTTCTGACGCAGCGCTAAACCCCGGCTTTCCCTGATAATAATGCAATACAGTACATCACAGTGCTGCAAGGATCCCAGGACATTTGGCTGGAGATAACAGCTCTCTCATGAAGTACACAGGCAGCACCTCAACAGAGGGGAGAACCCGTCCAGTCCACCCGTACTAAATTAAAGTCACAGAGAGCTTGTAAAAAGTTGATATAGGCTGTGGGCTTGTGCAATGTTTTATTTAAATGAAAATTCCTATTGCAATAATGCGTACTGTGTAGGATGGTGTCCATAAGGTGTGTCACTCAATTAGTTTATTGGTATATCCATACCTGCAAACTCAGAAGGGCTGAAAAAGGTGACACATCTCTTCCCCCCAACCCCCCCTACAGTCTGGTGTTAGAATCTTCTCCAGTGAAATACAGACACACTTTTACACCGTTTAGCTGTCAGCATTTTAAACGTGTTTACTCCAGTTGCTAGCTAACCGTAGGCTAACGTTACCTGCTAACGTCTGTTTTCGGAGCATTAAGTGGCACCTAAATAAGGCACCAAAATCTGCGTTGCTATTCGATCCGGTAGATAACAGCCGTTAAGGCACCGGTGCCGTATTAGCACCGGGTCTCGGTCCCACCCCCCCCACAAAAAATTATTAAAACTCTTCGGATCTACACGATTCACCTGCATGACATTTTCCCATTCAAAACAGCGATTTTTGCCGAAAAGCAACTAGTTTGCAGGTATGTATATCGTTGACGTCAGTGGTGCAAATTTCAGGTGGTCTGCTCCATCATATCTACTAGGGGTGGAACGGTACACACAAGTCACGGTTCGGTTCATACCTCGGTTCAGGCTAGGGCTGGGCGATATGGACCAAAAGTCATATCCCAATATATTTTGGCTGAATATCGATATACATCCCGATATTTTTTTCCGCAAAGTGAGAGCAGTTCGGTCAAAGCCCTTTAAAAATATATTGATTTATATTTTTTTATATCGATATATCACCAAGCCCTACGTTGACTTTAAGACATCAGCAAATATTGTATATATGTCGTTGGTAGGGCTGGGCGATATGGAGAAAATCAGACATCACGATATTCTTGACCAAATGCCTCGATATCGATATTGCGGCGATATGACATAACTTTACTGTAATGCAGCCTTTAAAACCAGGAAAAGACACTTATGTCATATCACGATATTACGATATCCAAAATCTAGTCTAGTCTCATCTCACGATAGATATAATATCGGTATATCGCCCAGCCCTAGTTCAGGCATCACGGTTCGGTACAATGGAGGGAAAAGCAAAACAAAAAATGCAGAAGGCAATTTTTTTTATCTTTTATTGTGCATTTCTCAGGCTGTTCCACTTAGACCCTGTTTACACGTACAAGGTCATTTTTACAAACGGAGACATTTCCCTTTGTTTGTACCCTTCGTTTACACACAAACGAATTCGCTTTATTTGCCTTCACCAACTTAGTCATTACATCCACGTTACTGGTGATTACTAATCAAAACTGTCATTGTGTTAATATTTTGTGAAAGCACCAGTAGTCAACCCTACAATATCGACATTGATGTATTTGGTCAAAAATATTGTGATATTTGCTGTTCTCCAGATCCCCCAGCTCTACTATATAGTGTACCATTTGCCAAAGTCATCAGTTTGTCCTCATCTTCATATCCCAACATTTTTATTTGCATGTAGCTTTAGCCCAAGCCTTTTAGGACATTATTATGTACAGTATGTGGCTATCAATGGCATATTTAGACCCTTTCACATGTTTCTCATTTCAAAAACGAGTCAGCTGGAAACAGTGTTACACATTGGGGATTTTTTATGTACTATATTTTTATGTATTCTATGTTTAAGATTTTTTTTTTTTTTTAACTAAAATGTGGTATACAAGTTGTGAACACAGTGCGTAGGCTCCGTGTGTGTGTGTGTGTGTGTGTGTGTGTGTGTGTGTGTGTGTGTGTGTGTGTGTGTGTGTGTGTGTGTGTGTGTGTGTGTAGTAGGGATGCACGATGTATCGGCCGATGTTAGTCACTTTTTAATACATTGGCATCAGCCCGATGAGCAAAACTGGTTCATCCTGTTTGTCAGGGCTGTTTTCTTGCCACGCAAGACACATTGACATGCTGAACACAAAGCAATGTCCTTGATCTGGATGGTTTTCACAGTGAAAAAAGAAGACGCAGATTGCAGTATGCAATACGTGAAAGGTCGAAGTAATGTAAGGAGGACGCCGTTTCAAATCCTTCAACACTGCCAGTTTGATCCCTAATATGTAGGGCTGCTCCCTCTTAATCAATTAGTCGACTCATCGGTCGTTTTGGTCTTAGTCAACTTTGATTTCTTTAGTCGATTAGTCATGTTTGATGCTTTTTTTCATGCTGAATGACTTATTTCCAAGAAACGTACGAGCACATCTCTGGTAAACAAGAATTAAAGTGGTGCTTTTAGCATGACTCTTTACGGAGAAACTCAATTAAATCAACTAATCGATTAGTCAATACAATTGAATGAGTGTTAGTCGACTAAGAATTTCTTCAATCAAGCACACCCCTACTAATATAAAAACCTGCCATTCACAAGTTGACAAACAAGTTCAGGAGCAAGCTACTAGCAAGCAGCCTAAACACACACAGCAGCTGCTGCCCACACGTTAGTGAGAGGGTGGAGAGAGAGATTGTGACTAGGGGATGCAACCTATTTGGATTTTGGCCGATATTCGATATGCCGATATTTTCAAACTCATTTTGGCCAATGCCGATACCGATGTATATACACATTATTCCCCTGAGATATATATATATATATATATATATATATATATATATATATATATATATATATATATATATATATATATATATATATATATATATACAGTGGGGGAAATAAGTATTTGACCCCTTGCTGATTTTGCAGGTTTGCCCACTTACAAAGAATGCAAAAATCTACAATTTTAATCATATGTACATTCTAACAGGGAAAGACAGAATCCCAAAGAAAATTCCAGAAAATCACATCATATGAATTTATTAAAATTGAAAACCATCTGATGAGGAAAAACAAGTATTTGACCCCCTGGACAAACAGCAAGTATTCTGGCTCCTACAAGCCAGTTAGTCTTTCTTTAAGACACAGCCCCAATCCGAACCAATTATCTACATCAAATACACCTGCCTCACCTCGTTACCTGTATAAAAGACACCTGTCAACACCCAAACAACCAAAATCCAACATCACCACCATGGGCAAGACCAAAGAGCTTTCTACGGACATCAGGGACAAGATTGTTGATCTGCACAAGGCTGGGATGGGCTACAAGAGAATCGGAAAGCAACTTGAGAGAAAAGATCAACTGTCGGTGCAGTTATCAGGAAATGGAAGAAGCACCACACCACCGCCAACCTCCCTCGGTCTGGGCCTCCACACAAGATCTTGCCTCGTGGGGTGTCCCTGATCATGCGAACGGTGAGGAATCATCCCAAAACCACAAGGGGGGAACTGATGAATCAACTGAAGGCAGCTGGGACCACAGTTACAAAAAGAAACGGTTGGTAACACACTACGCCGTCATGGATTGAAATCCTGCAGCGCACGCAAGGTCCCCCTGCTCAAGAAGAAACATGTACAGGCCCGCATGAAGTTCGCCATTCACCACCTGGACGACTCAGAAGAGGCCTGGAAGAAGGTGATGTGGTCAGATGAGACCAAAATAGAACTTTTTGGCCTCAACTCAACTCGTCGTGTTTGGAGGGCAAAGAACACCGAGTACAACCCAAAGAACACCATCCCCACCGTCAAGCATGGTGGTGGCAACATCATGCTTTGGGGGGTGCTTTTCAGCCAAGGGGACGGGACAACTCCATCGTATTGAGGGGAGGATGGACGGGGCCATGTATCGCATGGAATTCTGGACCGACATCTCCTTCCCTCAGTGAGAGAGCTGAAGATGGGTCGAGGATGGGTGTTTCAGCACCACGACGGCCCTAAGCACACCGCCAAAGCAACAAAAGAGTGGCTGAAGAAGAAGCACATCAAGGTTCTGGAGTGGCCTAGCCAGTCTCCAGACCTGAATCCGATTGAAAATCTTTGGAGGGAGCTTAAAATTGAGTTGCCAGGCGACAACCTCGGAACCTGAATGATTTGGAGGCTGTCTGCAGGGAGGAGGGCCAACATCTCTGCCGAAATGTGCACAAACCTTGTCACCAACTATAAAAACCGTTTGACATCTGTGTTGGCCAATAATGGCTTTTCTACAAAATATTTACATGCTGTTTTGTCCAGGGGGTCAAATACTTGTTTTTCCTCATCAGATGGTTATCAATTTTAATAAATTCATATGATGTGATTTTCTGGAATTTTCTTTGGGATTCTGTCTTTCCCTGTTAGAATGTACATATGATTAAAATTGTAGATTTTTGCATTCTTTGTAAGTGGGCAAACCTGCAAAATCAGCAAGGGGTCAAATACTTATTTCCCCCACTGTATATATATATATATATATATATATATATATATATATATAGATAGATAGATAGATAGATAGATAGATAGATAGATAGATAGATAGATAGATATACACACTTTAGATAGATATACACACTTTCATTTGACTGAAGAGAAATCCAAGTCTCTCTCCTGTACTACCTTTACCTTATTACATGCATGTGTTGTAGATAAGGCAATACACAATAAAAACATTTGATTCTACCATGAATGTATCATTTTACAAATGCAGACAGACATTCACCCCTGAAAAATAGGTAAATTATTTCACTTGGAGGAGAATAATATAGATATGCCAGTGCCACATTTTATTTTTAAGTTCAAACTTCAGTCCTTAGGAGTAAAATAAATAAAAATACATTTTTAAATAAAAAATGTACATCTTCTCCTATTTGAAAAGGTCTGCCAAATGATTCCCTGACATAGCAGTTGACATTGTACTGAAACTTAGTGGTCAAGTGCACAAAAAAAGCAGCTGTAGTCCAACCCTACACTTCAGTCCTTAGGACCCACTTTAAAGTATAATCAAACTTAAAACCAAGATCCATATACAGTATTGTCTTGTGAGCCACAGACAGTCCTGTTATAACTCAGTGACAACAACAGTGTGCTCTGTATTGCTAAGAAAAAAACTTTGTTTTTTTTTAGGCATTAACAGAGCACTAACTTTTTTTTTTTTTTTTTTTTTTTTTGAACTTGAGTCGTGCAAACCTTTTCAGCTGACCGGTAGGGTTCTGTTCAGCTATTTTATTTTTTTTAATACCGTAGGTATGTTTTTCTTCACAAAAATGAGCATCTCTGCTTTTTCACCATCCATTCAATTTCTCTTTTCGTCTATCGCATCAGAGGCAACGCTAAACAGCCGTTCACTGTCAACATTTGTGCAGGGCGCACACAGGTTATTTGCGTGCAGCAGGAGCGAGGGCAGGGAAACGGGCCTGGTTGCGTTTCCAGTACTCCAATGGACTGTCGTTCCTGGGAATTGTGGCTTCGGCCAGGCATGCAGTTACCTATGAAGTAACAGAATACCGAAATATCACTTACTGATTGATTATTTTTTTTTTTTTTTTTTTACTGTGTGCTTTTTAGGCATTAACAGAGCACTAACATTTTTTTTTCTTCCAGAAATCAACTGATTTATTAGTTGCACGTTTATTTTTAATACACAGGCCAAATTATGATAAATAGGCTATTATCTATGTTATGACACTGCAGAATAATAATCGAGAAAGTCGCATTATTAATTAGGATGCTTGACATTCTGAGCTCTTTCTGTACATCCTCCAGCCGGGTTCCGCCATCCATTCCAACGTACCCCCACTAACCCCTCCAACCAACTGTATGCCAGCTGGGAGAGCTTGAAATGTCCAACTATTCTCCTTTCCACGGCCACAACATCCGACAGGACACCTTCATTCACCGCCAGTTGCAGCGTGTGTGCCATGCACCGTAGACTTTCCGCACCAAACTCCACCATAGCTTTAGCCATGTTACGGGCATTGTCACGTAGCACGACATGCACTCGTTCTCTTTCAATTTTCCATTTCCCAAAACATATTATTAAATGCGGATGCAATTGCAGCTGCTGAGTGAGAAGCAGAGCATTCCTGTGAGCCTAACAGCTTTTTTTAATGGTGAAGTCTTCGTCGATCCACTGGGCAGCGAGGCTCAACGTGCTAACAGGACTTGATGTATAAATGTCCGCGGTAAAGCTAACGTGACTTGCGCCGGCGAGGAGCTTTTCAACGTGACTGGCAACAACACTCTGGAGTTCAGGTAAGGCCACATCAGAAAAGTAGCGCCGGCTAGGCATAGCGTACCGCGGCTCTAGGTACGTCTTCCACCACGCTGAACGGCCTGGTTATCAAGAGCAATAAAGCCAATGATTTTGTCATATTTTCTAGCTTTGTCAAAGGACTGAAGTAGAGACAGCGAATGGGTTTTTTCTTGGCGTTTCCTTCTTACTTTTCAAAACGTCTTGGTGCTGCTCAGGATTGGCTCTAAAGATGCGTAATCATATTTGTAGTGTTGAACGAGTGTGGTTTTACGCCTCCTCGCATCACTTGTGCTTTACAAGTACGGCCATAACTTTTTTACAGTAACGTTACGGGACTAGCAAGCCGCAACGGACGAGTCTGATAGCGGGTTAAGGTTACAGGATTGTCCTCAAAAGGTTGATGTCGGGTTGCTTTTCTCCAAAAGTTGAATCGCAAATAAAGGAAATACCTGCGTTTTTAACGGACTCTCCGACGAGTGACGACAGACGCAGCGTGTGTGAAAGAATGCTCAGCCAGTCGGAGCCTCACTGTATTGGCATTATGCACAGGCGTACTAGCTCACTATTTTTACCTTATCGCCTGAAAACAACACCAGGCTGCTAGAGTATAACTGTACATGCCTGTACAAACATCGGACTGCTTGCTTGTAACTCAATATTTCTCCGTTCTTGGCGGAGATGGACGACATAGTGCTGCATTAATTAGCCAGCAGCTAGAAGACATTTAGCAAGCAGATTAATCTTGACAAAACACCACAGAGAAGTTCAGCCTGCATGCACGTTTTGTTCAAAAAACCAAATATTCGAATATAAAAGTCGACTACCTACCCATCGAACGAATATTTGAATATTCGGATTAGGGCTGAAACAATTCCTCGAGTAACTCGAATAATTCCATTACTAAAAAATCCTCGATGCAAAATGATTTGCCTGGAAGCTTCGTTTAATTAATGTTACCAACGCTGCATCGCTCACAGTGTTTCAGCACGGAGGATTATTACTGTCGCACACCGGGCTGACGCTGCTGGCGACACATGCCATGAAGACTGATTACAAAATGAAGAAAGAGCGTGAGGGGCTAAGAGAAGAGACAGGCTGGAGAAAACGACAGAAAGTGTCCAAAGTTTAGAATCAGTTCAAACGTAATTAAAACGAAAACTCTGTACAGTGTGTCTACTGCAAAACCAAACTAACTTACCACGATAATAGCACGACGTCAATGCTAAATCAATCTCAACAGAAAACACTGAGTCCAACTTAATCATCCATTCCACGAAGTGGACCCGACGAGTCGTATGGACGATGAAACTACATTAAACGCAACTACCAAAACCAAAGACAAGAAAATACGTAGTGGTGACCACAATTTGATCTAAAGAGCCGGAAAGTTAGGCACCATTTTCTCTCTCTCGAAACAGCTGATCAACGATCTACTAAAATAAGTGTAACAGTGCTGTGTGACATTGTAATCAAATATATAAATGAAAATAGGTTGGGTATAACTAATATTTCCATATAGGCCTATATACAGATCATTCTCAGGTTTAAACTTGTAATTCTGAAAGTCAAGTTGCACAACTTAAAAGGTAATGTTTATGTATGTTTAATGTATGCCTTAGTTTGAGGTTGTTATTGCATTTCAGAAAATGTTTTCTTTAAAAACAATGTAATATTGCACTTAAATGCACTTAATATGTTAAGTTGTTTGAATGACGATATGGTAAGCAATGTAGGCCATCAAAATGTTGCTTTTTCCGAAAATTAGCCTAAACAAAACTATTGTATATTATTGCTTTTCAATAAAACAAAAGTATTTCTTTTCCGATTACTCGATTAATCGATGGAATAATCGGTAGAATACTCGATTACTAAAATAATCGATAGCTGCAGCCCTAATTCGGATCCATTGCAGCCCTATTGAAATTGCGCCACAGAAATATATCAATCATTTGCCAAGACCAGTATCATTCTCAGATTTCAGTCAAACTACACACCCACATTGATGTTCTACTGACAAAATCTGACATGTTTGACAAAAACAGCATTGCAATGGGCCACACAGCCAGAGGCAGCAGTCCAGTGAGGCAGTTCCGCAGTTCATGCTACAGGACCTTTCCATCAGCCAGTGAGTAAAGGGAGCATTCCCGTCACAGTTTACACTAAGATTCTGCTGGCAGAATTAATCCCTCATTATTAAACATACATGAACATTAAATATTAGTTAATATACACCTGTTTAACAGGAATCAGCATGTAGAAACGCGATATTTCAATCTGCTTTGTCTGCAAGTAGTCCCTCGTCCACCCACCGCTCTCTTTTACATTGGCCTTTGTGAAAAGCTCTTTTGCATATTCAGTGTAAAAGAGCCAGAGGCATGAAGGGGAGCGGGAAAATAAATTTTGACTTAATTAGAAAGGTTTAATGTTACATTGGGGCCACCAAAAATGTACTTAGGCTACCAAATTTACCATGCGGCCAGTGCTTAAAAATATTAGCGCCTATCCCTGTAATGTATGGTAAGGCTTTTTACAAATTCCAGCACACTTCTAAAACTAGTTTTTACAACTTTTGCAGCTGAACTTGTGTTGAATACAAAAAAAAAAAAGTCATGGTACTTTGAAAATACTGCTTACATTTGTTAAAATTGATAACAGTATCAGATCATGCCAAAATCATCTGTGTGTCTGAAAATACACTCAGACTCCAGAGGGTTAATCATGGGCCCTCTGCTAGATGCTGGTCCATGTGGCACAAAAATTCAAGCCACTCACAAAACAATGAAACTGCCCCAAACACTTTTTACAGTATTTCAACTGTGGGTTTTTTATTCTGATCTATCCTTCTTCAAGTGCTACATTTCGAGACAATAGGAGATAGAGAAAGAGGTGTTTTTTGTTCTTTATTTTATTAAATCATATATCATATCAGATGATCCAGCATCTCAAACTTATATGGCCAACTAAAGTGTGATTTTCCAGAGGTTGGGACTGAAGCTGGAGTACAAATAATCACCCTCAGTCTCTCTGGAGCAGAGGGGTAGAGAGCCTGCAGACCTATAAACTTCAAAGCCTTGTGGGTAAAGAGGGGGGAGGGCTACCAAGCACAGACGCATTCTTCACAATGTTAAACTTGACCCTTGGGGGTGCCCCAAACACACACCATGTGACTGCTGTCAAGGTGTGTGTGTGTGTGTGTGTGTGTGTGTGTGTGTGTGTGTGTGTGTGCGCAGTATTGGCATGTGTGAGCCTCTAGTTTCGTCTGTGTGCTGTTTGAGCACTTACATCTTCACAAATCGTAGGACATTTTGTTGGGACCAATACACTCAAAAAGGAACGAGCTATAAGGCAATCCTACATGCATTTTCGCACGACAACAATCAGGAGGGCTTATCAGGAGGGAGGGTACACTCACACAGCGATGGCACAGCCATCAGACACTTCCACATGCAGACTGCACGACTGCCAGGGATCGAACCCTGGCAGTCCTATCTCCTGAGTGGGGCGTATCTTGAAGTCGTTGTGGTTTGCACATTACACAAGTGATAGTTGACAGGGGTCCCGCGCTACATTTCACTAGGAGGAATTCCTGAGAAGTCTGTCTGGTCTCGAAACTATGTTTAGTCAACAAAACACACACGAGAAGTAATACGGGAAAAGACTCAAGACCACAAGAAGAGAATTGTCAATTTCTCTGCAACTCTTTCTGGACCTGGTTGTAGTACAGCTCGGAGGAAACATCAAATAGGCATTTGTGCTCCTGCCAAAGTTCCACTTAATTTTCCTCAATTTTTTGTGTCCAAACACATCAAGGAGCTAGAGACGGCCCAATCACAGGCATGCAGTTGTTGCTCCCAGGCCAAGTGTTTATCTATATCAGTGTTTCCCACAGATTAGCAATTTGTGGCGGGGGATGGGGTGGACTTATTTTCGTAACAATCAAGTATCAAAAACTGAGGACACGCTGTTGGATGCTGTCCTCCTTTCCTACTTTAATGTCTAACGAATCTCTCTCTGTCTCTCCCTGACCCCGTCTTTCACTGGTTGAAGCCTGAAAATAATGTAAACAAATTAATAACATAACTAATTCCACTGGTCGGACTGTTCAGCTCTGTTTCAGACTGATCCCTCCGGTTCAGGCTGGTCCTCATCCTCAACGCATGTCTTTTTTCAGTCGCAAATCGCTTGTTTGCCAAGAGCCGGGTCGGTGATTGTGAACGTGTGATTGTGTAAAGGTGAATTTCGCCAGCCGTCTTCTCTCCTTGATGGAGACAGACGCTGTGCGCACGGTGGGCTCGATGGTGTTTTAAGCCTCCAACGTCGCCTTACAGGCAGCTAACCCTCACCTAAAACCTTAAACCTGCCTTAAACATAACCATTGCTGCGCTGCCTGGAAGGCGACGTTGGGGGCTAAAAACACCAAACACCGCAGGGTGGGAGTGACAGAGAGACAGAGGAGAGCAGGGAAAGGAAATGCAGAAGAACGTGTTTCAAATAGCGTTTAAAAACAAAAAAATGAATAACTAAACGCAATGTGCGGCGGCCGGTGTTGATAGTGAGGCGCACCGCCACAGATTGGTCTATGTGTGGGAAACACCGTATGTGTAGTATTGTATGTAGTAGTTTAACGGCGGCTAGAAGACACCACCCCCCACCCCCAAATCTCTATAGGAGGGTTGCCGTGAAAAGATACAGGAAACTCAATTTTCTGTTCACTTCAACGGCGCATGTTAAAATCCAGTGCTAATATGGCACCAGGGCCTAAACAACCGGTATCTACCGGACATAATAGCAATGCGGACTTTGGTGCCACTTAAATGTCTGCGCTGCTCTCTGATACTCCGAAACGGACGTTAGAGGCAACAGAAGCATTGCTGCATGTCACCCTAGTTAACACTAATGTTACACTTGGCAGTAGGGCTGGGCGATATGGAGAAAATCTAAAAGGACGATATTTTTGTCCCAATACCTCAATATCGATATTGCGGCGATATTGTAGGGTTGACATTTGATGCTTTAACAAAAATATTCACACAAAGAGATTTGTGATAAATATTCATCAATAATGTGTATTTAATGACTAAGAGGCTAAAGACAAATAATAGAACATTCAGGTAAGGACATCACTTTCCTGTAATGCAGCCTTTAACAGAAAAAACCAAACACTTAATGCCATAATTGCACCCCTACTCGCAATCTCACGTCAGGCCATTATCTAACCGACACAGACATTTTCACTCACTTCTTTGTCCATTTTGTCTTTCCCTTTTCAATTCACAACACTGGCCAGCACTGGTTACATAACTGTACTACTCCACCACTCGTCCTCTATGATTTAATAAGGCCGACTAATCAATGTGTCCTGTGTAGATAACATGACTCAGCTGCCTGCTCTGCAACTAACCATATTATTGTCCTGTGCTCAACATTTGCTGTGGGATATGAGGACAAATGAGCAAAGCCAGTAGATACAATTAGTGTGCACATTATATTTCAGAGACCCAGCTTAGCTACACTTTGGAATATTTAGGCTAAACGTCCACGTCCAGCTTTCTTCTCAGTCTAAATTACCAAGTGGAGCTGTGAAAGAAACAAGTGACCATACACAAACGGAGACACCACAGATCACTGCCTGACGAAACACCTTATCTGTTATGCAACATAAAGATAGCAGAAAAAAAGCCCAACGCCAAACAACACATTGCATGTGCGGGTGTGACCCTGATCTTAATGTGGGTCATCTATGATGGACACAGGACAACCTTTTTACACGATCCCTCGGCCCACATCGGATGGGATAGCATTACAGAGAGCAGGTTTTTTTTTTTTTTTTAAAAAGGGGTCTAATTCTTGTAATTCTTGGTATAGATATGGTTACCAACAGTCAATTATGAAAAAAAACACTGGTGTAGTAACCAGTAATAAATCAATAGACTAATGTAATGATCCTGGTATATAATAACCATATCAGGCAAATACTAGGGCTGTAGCGATACACTAATCTCACGATACGATACGATACACGATATTGAGCTCACGATACGATATATTACGATATTCAGCCAACAATACGATTTGATATATTTCGATACACTTACATCATTTTCTGAAAGATTTAAAGGGGACCGAGTGATTTTGGTGACATCTTGTGAGTGTTCCATTTACTTGGATTTAATTAATTGAACTGAAAACATCGATTACACAATATATGTCTCTGACTGGACAGAGAGTCTACAGCAGGGATCATCAACTACATTTTTTTCAGAATTTTTCTAAGCACTCTGGAGGCCGGACTTTCAAATAAAGAAAATAAAATGAATTTATACCTAATACGCCTATTCTTGTTCGAAATTTTCACTTTCTTACTGAATTAATCCTACTATTTTTTAACATTTATTAGTGTGAGCAAACTCCTAAAAAACATGGAAACTCCCTAATGATAACTGGCTCTTTAACTAGAAAAAGATCTCAGACTAGGAGGCAGTTCACTGAGGAGTGATGGTTAAAGTCTGTGATTATGGAAACATTATTGTAGTATGCAGCATCCTGATTGGTGGAAAATGCTTGCAGAAAGAAAGGCTGTTGTCAGGTAAACATGTCACTGTCAAAGAGGCTGAAGCGAAAAGTTGAAGTGGAAAAGCCAAAAGCCCAGCTTTAATGATGAATGGACTGATAAGCAGGCTATGCACTCGTCATGTATGCCTCATTTGCAATGAAACGATGTTGTTGCAAAATAATACAACCAGCATCATCATCACTGAACATAACGATCGCGTCATTCACTTGCATATTAAGTAGCTCCAGATTGTCGTCTCCAGCGGAGAGTTTGGTTTGTTCAGCCAGGAGTGAGGTTTACAAGAATTTGTCAAAATTTCCAGATTCCCGGCAACCTAAGATAAACAGTTAGACTACAAACCGACAGCTTTTGTTTTAGCTTATTTGTAAAAAAATTCGCTATTTGCAGAGTAGAGCTGCGTTTGCGTAAAACAGCGCGGTGGACTGAGCAGATTGAAATATCGCTTTCTACATGTTTATGCCGGTCTACACAGGTGAGTGCATTGATAAGTATTGACTTTCTACTCACGAAGGTTTAACTGTAGCCTATTTACAGAAAAGAGACCAGCGTGAGTTCATCTGCCCCAGCGGCCGTTGGTAACTCTGTATCGTTCCCAGTCAGGTGCTGCGTGTTTTAACCTTTAACACACACACACACACACACACACACACACACACACACACACACACACACACACACACACACACACACACACACACACACACACACACACACACACACACACACACACACACACACACACACACACACACACACCTCGGCTCAGCTGTGTGTGTGTTTTAACGCACACCTATCTCGGCTCATGCTGTGTGTGTGTTTTAACGCACACCCATCTCGGCTCAGCTGTGTGTGTGGAGCTCGGTCATCGCTGTAGAGAATCCCGGCATGTGAATAGAGATGTAAATACAGGGGGCTGGGTTTTTGCTCTAAATGCTTGAAATGATAAATAACAGAACGCATTTTTTCCTCTTTACATTTTGTGAATTCATGATTATTCTGGGGGCCAGACTAAAAGCTTTTGGCGGCGGGCCGCCAGTTGACGTTGGCTGCTCTACAGCGACACTAGCGACTGGCTGACCAAATCGCTCTTCCTGCAACGTGAACGGGGGTAAACACGGGGGATTTGAATGGGACTTATGAATCAATACTCGCGGCATAAAAATCAATACTTTCTTGGGGGTAAAAAATAGCGATTTATATCGCAGAATCGATAAAATTGCTCAGCCTTAGCAAATACATATATAAAAAGATAATATAAAAGAAAAAGGAAGCAAAGGCTGTGATCATGACAGCACAAAAACAAAAATAAAAAGAGGAAATATCGAGGAATACTTATCCTCTCCAGTCTCAATGAATTGGATGGTTTCCAACAAAGTGACACCCCAAAACAGAGCAAAAGTCACACCACGCTCCAGTACTAGCTCCAGTTCCACTAGCCTCCATTCTGAAATATATTTATGCATAGAGCGTTTCTTTCATCATTCTGAAAAGCTGGCCAATGACACTGGAGTTTCTGTTCATACATAAGCTCCTAAAACCATTTGAAAAGCTACCTACATTACATGTCATTTAGCTGACACTTTTATCCAATGCGACTTAAAATTGCTATATATGTCAGAGGTCGCACACCTTATGAGCAACTAGGGGTTAAGTGTCTTGCTCAGGGACACAATAGTTGATGTATCGCAGTGGGAATCGAACCTGGGTCTCCCACACCAAAGGCAGGTGTCATATCCACTGCGCCATCACCACCACCTACCTCATCAAAATGGTTATTTTGTTAGCATTAAACAGCTACATATCAGTGCCAGTGATCTTTGTCTGGCAGGTGTCCTTGCTTGACACACAAATACCCTTTTTCCGCCCCCAAAAAGTGAGTATGCCCGTCGTTTTTTTGTTGTGTGTCACGTTCAACGTCACGAACACACCGGAAAACGGGTATTGTTGACTTAAACTCTCCTCTGCTCAGACCGGTTGCCCTGTATTTGCCATCACTCTCTCACTTGCTCCACCACACGCTCCCCAGACACCGCCACTAGGGCTGCACACACAACAACAAATTTTTTTTTAAACATGCATGTGGGCCATTGCTTATGTCGAGCCCTGGCTGAAATTCACTGTGTTGTTTTGTCGGGATTAAGCCGCTAACGTTAGCTAAATGTCCGTTAGCCACTGGCTAATTTATGCAGCACTATGTCGTCCACCCCAGCCAAGGAGGGAGAAAGGTTGAGTTACAAGCGAGTGTCTGATGTTTGTAGAGGCCTGTATGGTTATACTGTAGCAGTATGGTGTCCCTTTTCAGGCGATTTGATAAAAGGTAAACATAGTCTAATAACCACAATAACTACTGGCCAACCATTGACCACAGATGTTGTTCTTTGTTATGTTTTGCGTTTATATTAGAAAACACAAATACAATAATAATTGAATTATCAAATACTGGTATGACATTCAAAAATCCAGTATTGTTCGGGCTCTACTACAAACGACAAATAACAAAATGACAAAACACACAGCTTCTTATTTCCTTTGGTAAGTGGCCATGGTTTATGTTGCCGATATATACTAAATTATGGATTCAGCACCTCTACCTCATCAGGACACCTTCTCATACAATATTATTACCTACTATTTACTGCCATATTTGATCAAAGCAAAACAACAAAGACAGTAACTCATGAGGGCAACAGGGATGTAGAAACCTTTCAATAGAAAATCGAAGATGGTGTTTGTCCAAAAACAAATAATTTGATTTCAATTTTGAATTTGGGATCTCAAACACCTTGACCCAATTAGTCTGTGAATTCTGACTCTGGAGTCTGTCTTACCAGCCTTTTCCTTGCTAGCACAGATACTCTAGGCTTATCTGGGACTGGTACATTGTGTCATTGAGTTGAGCTTCACAAGGTTGGCAAGTGGCCCTCCTGTGTGTGTGGTGTGTGTGTGGTGTGTTCACCCCTCCCCCACACCGCCCATGGCTTTGGAACAACCAAATGCAAAGCACTGTAGAAAGCTTTGAGTGAGATTGACACAAAAGGTAATAAAATAATCTATAATGGAATCATAAACAATGCACTTTGGCACATTTAGGAATCTACTGTATGTTGCAGATAATCAAGGTTAAACAGCAACATCATCTTAAACTGTAGTAATAACTATGGGCCTGCAAAGCACCTCAAATACCTCAAACTGGTAAGTAACTGTGGGACAAATGTTAACATTGCTGAAACTACAGTTTCTGTTTAGATTCATAACTATTCACAGCTGTTGTTTTTTTTTAATAACACTAACTTATTTTAACACTTGAGTATGTATCAAACATAGTGCAATCAAACAGTGTAATCAAAGTAAGTTAAAATTAAAGCATGAATGTATCATTGGAAAAGTATCTAAAATGAACAAAAATAAAACAAAATTAGTTAAGTAAAAAAGTTAGATTGCTAAGTTTAAAAAAAAATCAAGAAATTTCCAGTGTTGATTGTAGCACTGATATATTATAAAATAAATATTTGTATGATTGAGATTAAAAAAAAAAAATCACAAAAGTGGTTTTAATTCAAAGCTAGCAGTAGTTGCAGGAAGGAAGGGCGCGCTCACAAACACAAACCAACCACGAGAACTGCCCTACAAACACATGCATAGTGCGCGCGCCTACTCACGCGCTGACGCTGCCCATCCCCCATTCCGAGAGAAAATACAAAAATAAACGTTCAAAACAGCGCAATAACCCGCCCAAACCTTGTATTTACAGTCATATGTGGTCACGCTACACGGGGGTATAATTTATAACGGCAAAAATAACGTGAAATTACGATAAACACTCACCAAAAGCTCCAAATCACACAAGGGGGGTGCCTTCTCCTCTGTGCTCCTAATATGGAATCTCCTCCTCCTCCACCACCGTTGTTTTCTAGCTCTAATTAAACCTCGAAAAAGCGTTATAACGGCCGTCAGACCCGGCCAACCGGTGCTAGGAATCCCCAATGACCGATGTGTTTTGGATACACGGGCATATATAATGATAAATCCCCTTAAAAATGAGCTGGATGGACAGTTGGGTCTAGAATGTAGGTTTGCTCGCTAGTAGAGAAAAGAGCCAAACGGTTCAGTAGCAGCCAACGGCTTCAGACTGAAACACAGAGCAGCTGACCTGCCAGGCGAAAATGAGGTAGGCCTGAGCTCCTCGCTGCAGGAAGCACACTCCAGTCACATAAACATCAAAATGGGTGTCGCAGTATGGAAAAGGATAGTGTAGTCGGGCTGAGGTTGGCGGTAACTCTTCAAAAATAAAAAAAAAAAAAAAAAAAAAAAAGTTAAAAATTGATTTTAGATTAATATGATTTTTTTTAAAGCTCAATATTATGATTAATGCATGGCTATTTTTGGATTGTAGCTAGAGGCTTGCTAGATTTGCTGTTATAAGTGCCATCTACAGTAAAATGAAAGTATAGACTACAATTCCATTAGGGCTGCATGGCATGATGTAGTCTAAATATGCCATATGCAATAACGTGGTTGAATGTCGCGATAACGATATTACTTGCAATAAATAAACAGATAGTAAAGTGTGCTCTGTTCTGCATTTCTGCTGCTTTCAGTATTCTGCTCAAATACAACTTGGTTGTAAATGAAACAAAGGAAATCATGTTCTTTTATTGAACAAATTGAACATTGAATTGAATATGAAAGGCACCACTAAAAAATAATGACAGTTACATTTTAAAGTGCAGTGTTCAACTGATATTTCCTTTCAACTAACACCAGAAAGTCTCAGAGTGTCTTTCGCGATGTGTTTAAAGTGCTCATATAATGCTTTCCTTTATTGTGTTATATATCTTTTTTGTGCATGTTATAGGTTTACAGAGTGAAAAAGCCCAAAGTCCACCCCAAAGAGACTCACCATCTCCAACAGAAAACACTGTTCACAAACTGCTCCAAACAGCTCTATTGTAGTCCAGCCTTTACTTCGTTTGTCACTTTGTAACACACGTTATAATGCTCGCCTAGCTGGTAGCGTGGCAAGTCCTCATACTCTGCTTATGACCATAGACTGTTAATAAATATATAATTGAGGTCTTTAATGCACCAGTTGATATCACAATGACAATAAAAAAAAACAATATATTGTGCAGGCCTAAATTCTATTGTAACACTAAATTAATGTGATGTAGTTGTTTATGTTCAATATTTGAACTACATAATTGCCTTAATAAATGAGTATTAGCAGTAATAACAAAAAATACTTTCAAATTAAGTTCAAGCAACATTGACGCTCCATCAAACTGTGAAATGCTCCACCCTTCCCCCACCGAAACCTGGAATGATTTTTCAGTGATCTTATTTAAGCAGAATTTAATTTAGATTCTAACACACAAATCGTCATCGGTTGGAGGTGGGGGAGTGGCAGAGGTGGAGGTGGGAGCATATTTTCAATGTAAACTACATAATATAGGGAGAGACTGGAGTGGGAAGCATTGCTAGACTGATGCATAAGACACATAGGGCCTACAGATGCATATTCTGCAGACGTAAACAATGAAAAATAGATAACTACTCAGGCATGCATGCATTAACTGAGAGCATATGATCATCAACATGTGCAAACAACACACACACACACACACACACACACACACCACAGATAAGGCCCAGCTGAGACAAACACACACACATACACACACAGAAAGCCCTAGGGTGGTGTGTAGTGTGAGCTTTAGCGTGGCTGTAACAGTTGAGTGGAGGATGGGTAATGACTTTTATACAGGGGGGGCATCAGTGTATTTCCCCAGCCTGTACTCTCAATGCCTAGGGAGGTTTGTAGTACAAGAGGGCCCCTACAGTTTGGATGGTGGCAATCATTTTACATTGTTCTAATTTGAACACTTTTTTTTTCTGTGCTTGTTTTGTTTTTGGAGGAAAAGCAGCTATCCCAGCAGTGGTAAGCAATGTTGCTTCTTTTGTGTCCTATCACTGCTGAATGAATAAAAAGGGGGAAAAAAAAAGTGATGTGAAAACCGCTCCAGTGTGGAAAATTGTGAAGTGAAGCACCTCAAGGCGAAGCAGTCCACTGTCTGGGTAATGACTTTCTGGGAAACCACAACACACCATCTCAAAGAAGCACTCAGCCTCAGTGTTTTCTTCTTCTCTGCTCACTCTGCAGACACACTATGGGCACTATCTTGCACCCGGCGCAGCGCAGCGTAAAGCCAGACGCAAGTGTCTTTGCTAGTTTAAGACCGACGCAGTTGTCAATTTCCTGTCCAGCGACCACACCGTTTAAATAGCAAATGCACCTGCGCCCATCTTTGCACCCATGGACGTGCTGGTCTTTAACAGGGAGGTGTGTTCAGGTGAATTCCTGGCGTATTGCTATCTTGAGGCGGCGGGAAGTGATCGCGCCATTGACCAACAAAAACCTGGCCTAAGGTGAATAGCGCAGCATTTCATTGTTATTTTAACAGCGAATTAGTAAAATGCGCCTAGGCTCGTGCACAGCGCGCGCACACTATGCTAGTTACACACACACACAGGGAAGCGCAGCAGCACACAGACATGCAAAAGATTACAAATTAAAATATTACGGTGCAAATCAGCCATCATAATAGCAATGTGCCAAGGTACAAACGCGCCTGGCTTTTAAAGGGAATGGGAGTGACACTCTGATTGTTTTATTGCATGTTACGCCCAAAACACCCCTATGATTAAATAAGGCACTAAGTACAACACTTTTGAACCATGCGCCCGGCGCACGGACCCTTTTTTCCGCCGTCAAACTAGCAAAAGTGGATTTGGACACGCCCTAAACGCACCTGTGCCATGCGCTTCACGCCGGGCGCTTAGATGGTTAAAATAGGGCCCTATACCTTCAATACCGATACTAATGAGATTATACTTTGATAAAGTATAGACGCCTCAATTTCTGTATCTGTGTCACGTAGGATTGGGCATTGAGAACCGGTTCCAACTTGGAATCGTTTCAAAAATTACGATTCCAGTGGAACAGAATATAGTTCCCGGTTTGTTTACAGTTAGAAGACAGCTGTGTCTCATGGTACGTTGTTTTTTGTACACGCTGTGACTCTACAAATCACAACATGTAAATAGGAACATGTTGGCGTTATTTTGTCACTTATTCGGAGCAGTAGGATTGCTGGAACCATTCACCTGCATGTTCTGTGCTGACCTGATGCCGCTGGAGCCGTCAGACAGCATTACAGCACACACGGAGATGAGAAGGGTATGTATCGACTTGTCTAACTCTGGGGGTTACGGTGAATAAGCTAAATTCCCAATAAGTCGGCGTGTTCCTTTAAAAACATGGAAAAGTGAAAGCAAAGCAACCTACAAGTGCCACACATTTATGGGAACTTCTGCAACAGAGTTGGGAAGAACTTTCTGAAGAATATTTGATTTCCATTGTAGAAAGAATGCCACGAGTGTGTTGAGTTATATCTGCCATATGATGAGTCAAAAATGTAGACTAGATTTTGGTTTATTAATTGATTCCATGATTTCTTTTTTAACTTAAATTGTTCATTTGTTCTGTTCTTTCATTTCAGAGTACAATAAGGCATTGAACTGCATGAATTTCAGTAAAAACCTGGAAAAATTGGGGTGTTCTAAAACTTTTGACCGGTAGTCTATGTGAAAAGAGTTGTGCCGCTCCTGAGTTTTTCCTTAACAGGTATTAGTTGACAGCTCAGCAAAGATAACAATTAGATTGTATGCATGTTTTACACATGTTTACCTGAAGTGGAACAGTAGGAGTTACAACCTGTGACACTGGAATTGTGATGACTGATGAAAGAAATAAGGCGAGGAGAATAGGAATATCTCACTCTTTGACTAATTGGTCAGGGCAGGCAGGATTGAAAGCAGATATTTTGTTTGGCACACCCAAAATGGTCACAAGTCAAACAATGTTTTATGACTAAGGTTGCAGAACTAGGTTAGGCCATTAACAAAGACTGTGAGAGTTACTAGAGCCCTATATACTTTAAAATACTAGAAATACACACTCACAGATAGAGGTATAGGACGAAATACCTGTATGTATGTATGTATGTATGTATATATATATATATATATATATATATACACAACACAGTTGTGTACATGGCTTTATATTTTAAAGATTTAATGCTTTAAAGTTATAAAAACGCTCATGAGTGGAAGTTTTATCGAGGTTACAGCGACGCCCCCAGTAACAAAGTGTCCCGTTGACGAGACGGTGATCCTTGAGAGGTTAAAAGTTTATTAATTCTGAACGCGTCTGGCCTGTCTATTTATATTGCACCAAATACGACACTGCTGCACTCCCTTGTGAAGTCGTTTGGATGAAAGGTTCTCAAAATAATCAAAATGCAAACAAACAGACAGACACATAGAGATTCCTGCCTTTATTAGAGATAATAAAATGTTCCGAAGCTTCGAATATTCGATGCTCATTACTACTGAAGCTTCGAAGCTCAAAAAATGGTATTCAGACCAGCCCTAAGACACATTATAGGCCTACTTGAGACCAGATTTGCTGTACTCTCACTTGCAATTCCCTACACTCTCCTCCCTTCTCTCTCCATACTTTACAATCATTTCCCGAAAAGAAGCACACACACACACACACACACTCACTTCCTTTAACAACTTTTTTCATTCATTGCACATTCAACAATAACAGCCTCAGCCTTTAAATACCCATACCAGCATTATACTATATCCACTTTAAAGGACATAATACTTCACTCCACCTCTGGCATTTTTAGTGCTTTGACAATGACAAGGTCTCAACAAAGCATGGCTCCATAATATGTCTTCATAAGGCCTTACAGTAATGGCTGTTCTCTACCTACAGAGCTATAATTTATCCTGTGTGGTGGTCGAGACTGGAATAGCATGGTTGGCTGTTGCTGTTAAGTGATTAAATTATTTAGCACAGCAGAGATGGAGACAGAGACTAACAGAAATTGCATGAGTCTGTGTGGGCTTTTATGTGGGTGTGCAAGGAGGAGAAGAAAAAGTGAAAGTATGCGGTTGTGTGTGTGTGTGTGTGTGTGGGGGGGGGGGGGGGGGTGTACGCATGAGAAAGAGGCATGGTGTGTTCTGCCTCATCAGGCTGATAAGACAACGAGAGGAAAGTCGCTTTAATAGCCACATCGATCCCAGCTCACCTCGTTACACATTAACGTTTACAACTAGGAAATCCAACTCAGACAGTTAAAGACTCTCTTGAGTGAAAGGGAGATGAAAAGACAGAGGAGTGATCTCAGAGGGAGGTAGGGTAAAACACCAATAATAAATCCCAGAGTGTGCAAACAAACCTGAGTTATTAAGTGTCAGTACTGGAGATTTTGGCTGCTTAAAATGAGAAGTCATCTTCCACTGAAATTCCAAACAGCAATAAATCCCGATAACAGAGAAGCAAGATAATAAAATCTTATACTTACAAAACCAGGGCCAACCAAAATAGCTCCTCCCACTTCACAACTATGCTGCATGTGGCTAGTGATGGTCAAATGAAGCTTCACAAACCACTGTCTTTATTTTCTGAGCTCACTAGATGGCGCTCTCGGTTCAACAAAGAGTTGAAAACACATTTAATCGTCATTCCTTTAACCTTTTTCTTTGAACAGAGAGCGCCATCTAGTGAGCTCGGAAAATAAAGACAGTTGTTTGCGAAGCTTCATTTGACCATCACTACATGTGGCCATAAAATTAGGGTGAATTAACAATTTGTAATTAATCACCCATCACATCCAAGAGCCCTAGGTGACAACATTTGACATTTTGTTTGACCAACCATCTAAATTATATCTAACTAATTACGATATAAAACTTTTTTATGTAAAATTATTTTTATATATTTTTATTTAAAAGAAAAATAAATAAATACCAATAAACACACAAACACACAACACACGGAGAGTACGTCAGAGGTTACAGAAAAAAAGGATATATATAAAGTTTGAATATATTGAATGAAAGTGAAAGTCAGAATATATTGAATGAAAGTCTGAATATATTGAATGAACCTTGAATATATTGAATGAAAGTCTAAATATATTGAATGAACCTTGAATATATTGAATGAAAGTCTAAATATATTGAATGAAAGTGAAAGTCTGAATATATGGAATGAATGTCTGAATATATGGAATGAACCTTGAATATATTGAATGAAAGTCTAAATATATTGAATGAAAGTCTGAATATATTGAATGAAAGTGAAAGTCTTAATATATGGAATGAATGTCTGAATATATGGAATGAATGTCTGAATATATGGAATGAACCTTGAATATATTGAATGAAAGTCTGAATATATTGACTTTTATTCAATATATTCAATATTTATTCCATATATATATATATATATATATATATACACATATATGCACATACATGTACATATACATTTGCTTTTACTATACATATATACACATACTATACATACACATACTGTACATACCTACTTGAGCTCTGGGCGCCGTGTCATGTCATATGACAGATTGTGATTGACTTCTATAAATAGGGCTGCTCTGTGGGAAACACTTTGACAAAATGGAGCGGGAGGGCTGTTTGCAGCGGATCCACATGCCGTGTCTCGTCTTTAAAAGGTCTGCAGGAGCAGCATGCAGGCAGTGCATTCATCTCAGTCCACAATTCAGCATTAATATCACACTAACTCAGCATTGTGCAGTGGTGTTTTAAGCCCTCTCTGCTTTTTCTAGCCCTGAGGTAAAATATGTATTCATATCAGTTGATTGATTGATACTTGAGAGAGCAATACTAAAAGTACAAGTTTCTTACCAGAAAATGACTTTGGTAGAAATTAAAGTCACCTATTAGAATATTACTTAAAAGTAAAAGTCTTATTGTATCTTAAGTATCAAAAGTAATTGTCTGATATTAAATGTACTTAATTATTAGAAGTCAAGTAAAAAAAACAACAACTTTGAACATGAACTTTTTGAACTATTGTGGCTTTCTTTCTCAATATAATTAGTAAAGTATAATATTCAGGGTTTCAACACTTCAAACATCAAATTGAAATTCTTTTCCAGGATTTTCCAGGCACAGTTCCCTCAAGTTAAAGGGTCAAACACTGTGTGTTTTTTTTTTATGAAGAATCTTTCACTCCAATGTACGTGCAGGAATACCCCGGTTACTGAATGAGTTCTCAAATTCTGTCAACCGGGTTATGAGGTCTCAGATTTTAACCGGTAAGGTGTTTAGTTTACATGGCGTTTGAGAAATTGTGAGTGTATTGGAAGGTTAGTGACTTTGTGTTTCAAAGTTCAGTTTGTTTTAACTCTCACTCACAGAACAACTTCTCTTTATACAACTTAGCCAAGGGCCCCACAAAACCTTTTTACAATGTGAAATGCTATTTAAAGCAGTCTAATTATTTTTGCCTTGTAGAAATGGGGGAGAGAGAGAGAGAGAGACAGAGAGAGAGAGAAAAGGGTATGACATGCAACAAAGGACGTGTGCATTAGTTCTTCTTAAGAGATCTTCAAAGCACACAACATAGCAAAGTAAGTGAGATATATTCATTTTGACAGCATCAAGTGTTTCTGTGTAAACAAGACCTATATCACTGAGCTGTAAAATTGTATTGTTGCTATCAATCATACAATCAATAGCCCCCCCCCCCCCACCACCTCCTCCCCTTGTTACTACAGCTGACATTCACACATGTACCATAATCCTTTACATCTTGGATGCTGATGTACATGTCATATAAATCTATAGCATGACATGTATGACAGGCCCTTAGCTCCCTCCTTAGCTTCTTAACGCAAGACTGTGTAACTCTTGAATGGGTAACTACCATTTTTTTCAACCCTGTTTTCCTATATTTTTGTGTCTAAGTGACTGATGGGAACAACAATCTTTGACATTGGTCCAGTATTAAGCGAGATCGCTGCAGTTGGCAGCGGCGAAACAAGCTACAATGTAAGTTAATAGGGCAATTGTCCAGCTTGTATTTACCTTCACAAAAGTGCTTGTTTTGTCATTGACAGGCTCAGATTAATATTCTAAATCTCTGACATCGTTATGGAAAGGATCCCTTCAGAGATAGACCTTTAAAACCTCTTTTGAGACCTTTCTGTTTAACCAGAAACAGCTCTGACGTCGCTAGCGCTAAACCCACCAGACTCTATTTTAAAAAGCAATACTTTTAGCGTTTATAGAGCCAACATATGTTTACATGTAAATCAGTAAACTATGTGTTTATTTCAACCCACACTAGAGTTGTGATGGTTGGAAAAGTGGAAAGACGACCCAAAATGTCTTTTCATTGTTTTATTTTGTTTCTGTCGACTTATAGTATAGAATAAAGTGTATTTTACGATGCTATTTTATATGCAGTCTGGTGCGTTTAGCGAAAGATTGTTGTTCCCATCAGACACAAAAACATAGAAAAATGTTTCCAGGTTGAAAAAAACGGTAGTTACCCTTTAAGTCAGAAATAAAACATTCCTCTTACTAATGAGACATTTTCATGTATGAGCAATACAACATATTGCTCAGGGTGTTTGCCACCACAGCCTTTCTTTGTCTGGTAAAACCAATATATTTTATATTGGTGATCTTTGGGGAAAATGGTATTTGGGCCGCAGGGGATTTCTTTTTTTTGCATTACTGCAGGTAACAAACACGACAAGACAACGTGAACATTCAAATCACTAATCGCAAATCATAATTTGATAGAAAGTACCTACCGAAAAAATCCTGCGGCACTTCTTTGCATTCCTTAAGGAATTTTGTTGAGTGATACATTATTTTGATGGATAACTGTTCAAAAGTAGAACATGTTGTGTTGATATTTTCACCACAGGAACAATGGAATTTGTCAGCGGCATGGAAAACAACAGTAAATGTTCAGTACCAAAAAGATCGCAGTTGTTTCAGCAGCATTGGAAACAATTTTTAACACTTTTCCAGAAGTGTTTTGACTTGCAAATTATGAATTCAGTGATCAGTCTCTTTAAGCCCTCCCCCCCAATAAGCCCAGTCTGCTCTGATTGGTCAGTGTTTCTGGATCTGTGCTCTGCTATCACTGCGTCTCATGCTCTCTGCTACCTCATGATGTACGTTAATTTAAAAGATACAATGTCAACAAAAGACCACTTATTTTAGCATGAAACCGCTCTGTGAACTGCTTCTCTTGTCTTGCGCAATTTACGCCACCTTACTTGATGCTCGGCTCGCAAACTCGCTAGCTAGCTAGCTTAGTGCTGTTCCACAACACATGTAACGTTATCTTACCTGATGTGTTTTATCCAGTGAAGTGTTATCAGCAGAGAAGCAAAATAATTAGCAAGATCCTCTGCTCGTGTGAGTAAAAGTTACGGTTAACGGTACCAAACAGACATACATCCTAGCTTCGGAGAGACGTCATCTATTCAACTTTCAAGTGTGTAGTCTTTCTAATTATGTTTATACTTCAACAGTTTGACAAAAAACTGAGACTTTCTTAACTTACAAAATTATCTTTTAAACTGACGAACATCATATGTGTAATTCATGGCTCAATTCAAAAGGGATCAAAAATGAATTTGTCTTTCCCCATTCACTTCATATTCTTTACAAATGAAAGGTCCCATGACATGGTGCTCTTTGGATGTTTTTATATAAACCTTAGTGGTCCCCTAATACTGTATTTAGGGTGGGGCTGGGGCCTTAACCAACTGCCACTTTGCTCGTTTGAAAGTCATGATGTCTCTCTCTCATGGGTGGGCCAAATTCTCTGGGCGGGCAAAGCAGAGAAAGGGGAGGTAACCTTTCCCCTTATGACCTCATAAGGAGCAAGATTCCAGGCCCATCTGAGCTTTCATTTTCTCAAAGGCAGAGCAGGATACCCAGGGCTCGGTTTACACCTATCGCCATTTCTAGCCACTGGGGGACCATAGGCAGGCTGGGGGAACCCATATTAATGTTAAAAAACCTCCCCGGTCCACCGGAAGGGGAGGGGCTTTGCCTCTTTATAGAGCAGGACTTTATACTGTGAAAAGTCACCAATAAAGGCTTCTAAACCAAATACTATATTGTAATT
This sequence comes from Perca flavescens, assembly GCF_004354835.1. NCBI lineage: Eukaryota > Metazoa > Chordata > Actinopteri > Perciformes > Percidae > Perca > Perca flavescens. The sequence continues at coordinate 7,439,892 of NC_041339.1, read as the reverse complement.
TCCCCACTGGGGATAATGTATAAATTAAATTAATTATTATTACTAGACAACCGGACATGTTCCAGCTGGGATGCGATCCGAAATGGGGGAGAAATTAACAACATCTGGTTGTGTGCCGTTCATCTGTACTTTGCATGTGCTGGTAAGCCTGTGCATTAAATTGGTTAAAACGTGGTAGCAACAACAACAAGAACAACAATATTAGTGTATTGAGGAAGTTAATCAGCTGATTGATTGCGTGGGCGGAGGCAAAAGCCTTTTTCTTGCCGATTCATTTTGGAAGGGCAACGGCCGATGGGGAAACACACACACACACACACACACACACACACACACACACACACACACACTTACGTCATCACACTCACTTCAAACCAATGGTGTAAATTCATCACTCACTCAGCAACAGAGTGATGGAGTTTCCCATTTATAGGTCTGGCCCTCGCTCCGTGGTCCCTTCCAGCCAATAATAGCATTGGAAGTCGATAAAGGTCAATTAAGTTAATCCATTATTTTTTGGTCTGTATAATCAAACAAATAATTATATATGGGAGTGTATGTTTATGGGTATATATGCATAAGTGTGTGCATGTATGAGCAAACATATATGCAATGTCCTTTGTTGCACTCTTTATGAGAGTTTTTGATAACATGAACCTTTTTTAGTTTTTCTTTGTTTCTCTATTGGTAGTATGTCTGTCTGTCTGCCTGTGTGCGTGCATGTGTGTGTGTGTGTGTGTGTGTGTGTGTGTGTGTGTTTTCCTAAGCATACACATTGCTGTTACGGCCCTTTAAACTGTTAAATCAGGCCCTATTTCTAGTAAGGTGATCTGTAGCCTACCCTATACTACTTGTTACTGCTCATTTAGAAATAAATAAAGATATAGCACCCCAGAAATGTCCAACAAATAGTAAGCAGTGTGATCTTGGAGGCAAGGTAAATGTCTTTTTTTTAACCAAAAGTGTTATCTAAGCTTTATTATTGTTGCTATTGTTGTTTTCTTCTCTTGTCTTTCTGCCCATGATGTCCATCTCTCTGCCTTGCTACTCAGATGGAATCATCCATCTGAGAGAGAGTGAGAGAGAGAGAGAGAGAGAGATCAATTGAGAGAGAGAAGTGGGGGAGGGGTAGAGACAGAGAGAGAGGGAGAGAGAGAGAGGTTATTGTAAACTGTAAGAGGTGTGCAGCAACTGGGACAGATTATGTCTGCGGAAACGAGGACTGCAGGATCCCACCCATCCCCCACACCACACAGACACACACACACACACGCGCACACACACACATGCACACTTGAGCTCATTTGTGCCTGGCTGGTCACCTCGCTGCAATAGATAGTTCCACCCCACCCCCTATCCTCTGCTCAGTCATTCAGACCTGGGAGAGTCAATAACAAGCTGACATCATCATTGGTTTTGTAGGATACAGTGCTGCCTTTATTGTAGCAGCCATATGAGAAAGAGAGAGAGAGAGAGAGAGAGAGAGAGAGAGAGAGAGAGAGAGAGAGAGCAGCATCCTCTGCGCCACTGATGAGGCCGAGTAACCGAATGCAGGTCAGAGTGCAGAGGTAGAGATAGGTGGACAGAAGCAGAGAGAGAGAGAGAGAGAGAGAGAGAGAGAGAGAGAGAGAGAGAGATGGGGAGGGTAAGAGCTGCACTGTTGGCCTTTCTAGTCTGGCTGTATCAGTGTCACCGAGCAAGATGCATATCACACACATACTGTACAGAGGGAGACCCTGGTAATGCACATGGACACACAATCACACATACTATACGTGCACCCACATGCTGCTATATACACACAGCTATCATAGAAAATCTGAAACAGACAAACACACATACTTAACTTGTGTTGACTTAGGGTGAAATTGACCCGTTTTCAATCTTTGTTTTATATCAGAAAATATGGGACGTAGAAATAAGCGCTGAAAATGTAAAGAAGAAAAATTTTACAATTAAAAACGTGTTTTTTTTCAAGGTCGACGGGAAGACAGCACAAGGGTTAATATTCCAACATATGGAAATAGGGTTATTTGCTTTATTTGCAAGAGTAAGATGAGAAAGTTGGTTTAAATCTTATGTCTTGTGTTACAACCAGTGCTTTAACTTAACAGCCAACACAGCTCGTAGATTTTACAAGTTACCAGCCATTCAGATTTGCCACTTGCCCACTTAATTTTTCCTAACTACCTTTGCTTGAATTTCATCTCCTCTGGTTTGTTTGGTGCCGCTCCGTTCGTGTTCTCCGCTTCAGCATTGCTTGTGATTGATACCGCACACGCTAGGCACGTAGCCAGCCGGTCGACACGTCACAACATGGTGTTCATCGTTTTTACATTTCTGGTCACGTAAGGGTTAAACAAACCAGATATATTGTTTACATTAGTTAGCTTTAGAGTTGCTGGTAGGCATATTTTAAAATTCAGGAGAAGACAAGGCTAGCTAGCTGTGTCTTTATGCTAAGCTAGGCTAAACACCTTTTAACTACTTGATTAACTAAGTACTTCTGAACTGATATGAAACTCTTCCGGTTGAATCATAAGAACAAAAAGCTAACAGCGCTACAAAATGTCTGGTTCTTTGATAAAAAGCAGAAGCCCGCAGACATAAAACTGGGAGAAATTAACTATGACCATCAAATCACCAAGCTTACATGTGCTGTTTATGTTGGCTGGAATTTTAGGATTATGGTGATTTTACAAATTGCAACTCAAATCAATTCCCAGCAGCATGGCTGAAACGTTTTTTGGCCTTTATTTTTACAGGATAGATGAAGACATGAAAGGGGGGAATGACATGCAGCAAAGGGCCGCACGTCGGAGTCGAACCCACGGCCGCTGCGTCGAGGAGTAAACCTCTATATATGTGCGCCTGCTCTACCAACTGAGCTAACCCAGCCACAATGCTGAAGCATTTTCAATTAGCTCCTACTCATATTTGTGCCTTTGACTGGCTTTTTCTCCACAGCATTGGCGGCCGAAATTCATAGGTAGGCCTATGCTTGATATATCTGTGCCAAGTAGCAGTGCTTTGGCTGTAGGCTACTTCCACCCAATATATTCCCAAATCAATATCTGCCTAGGAAATTGTCTAGCCTTAACAGTAGGTTTCCACACAGCGACATTTCGCTTTGCGCTCATTGAGGTTGAATGGAGACGAAATTCGATTGAGCGAGATGAGAGCGAATCTCCGAGGGAAGCGAAATAAAGTTGACGAAAGTTTAACTATATTCAAATGAGGACCACTTGAGAACCAATCAGGTTCGCGTGTTTGTGTTTGGAGGCAGGAGTTACAAAAAAAGTCTGACAAAGATGGCGGAGGTTATCAGCGCTGTAGCATGAACAATTTTATGTGATTAAAATGTTTCTACACAAACATTGGTACTTGTATCAACACAAATTGTGATTTATATGACACACAACCTTAGTCAGGGCACATACACCACTGTGTTAGTTTAAACGATCAAACTTTTCAGCTAGCAAACTAGGCTGCCTGGCTAGGCTTGTAAAGCCTAGCCAGGCAGCTAGCTAGCTAGGCTACTTGTGCATTTGTTTGATTACATGTTTTGTTGGCGAACATTGACGCTTGTAGCAACACGGATTGTTGTTTATCTGTCGCACAAACTTAAACAGAGCAAACACACACCACCAAATAGACCACTGTAAATTTAAACACTCAAAATTATTCAGCTAGCCGACAGGTCAACCGCTAGCATGTTCGGACATTGCATTTCATTGTAAGCATAGCAAGGCAGCTAGGCTACATAGCCAGGTAACCAGAGCATTTATGAGCTAACATTTTACCAATGGTTTGCTGCTGTGCATTTTTACCACCCTCTGTCTTCTGACAGCCCGGGACGTTTAAAAAAATTTTACGCCCCAGAGGCAAACTTTCTCTGGCTGAAATTCGTGTGGTGTTTCGCTGTGTGGAACCCTACCGTTAATCTGCATTGCTATTTGTACTCGTTGTGAATATGCAGGCCACAAGACGTAATTAGGTTGTTTTTTGTTGTTGTTGGCTCACTTTTACTCACGATATGCTAACCGGCATCAAAGGATTCCATTGACTACGCAAAGCTAAGCTAGCGCCGGCGCTGCTGGACTGACAATGCATGCGCTGAGACAAAATTGCGTTTGCCCACCTATATGAATACAAAGGAGACAGTGAATAAACCTATTTCAACAAACAGAGGCGTATTACTTTAACTAGTCTAACCACATCCTTACTCCATTTCTGTTCTTATCACAGACATGAGACTAATATATATATATATATATATATATATATATATATATATATATATATATATATATATATATATAGTTTGGGGTCCCCGGACGAAGATGGATGGATATATATATATATATATATATATATATATATATATATATATATATATATATATATATCACATCTCACTCTCATAAAGAAACACGCCTATTTTCTAATATGATTAAAAATTCCTTTAAGGCAGACAGTGTCTCAGCCATAAGTCCCTTGCCCTCCCCCCATTACAAACAGATACATGCACACACCCTGGCTACACAGACACACGCACGCACGCACGCACGCACGCACGCACACACACACACACACACACACCCAGCCTACACAACATTCCAATCAATTTTCCACACTCGGGTTCAGCATTCCAGCCTGGTGTTGCTTTTCGTCCCACTGCACACAGGAAGCCGTGTGTGTGTGTGTTTGTGTGTGTGTGTGAAAAGCTTTCTATGTTGCTATAGCAGGGGGCCCCAGTGAAAGGCTTTCTATGTCAGATCAGCTGCCCTGAGCTCAGCTGCTAATCCGTGGCTGCAACACTCTGCTCTGCCTTCCCCAAACTGCAATCAAAAGTCTGTTTGCTACAACTGGACCAGCAGGGGCCAGTAATAAAATAATAAGGTTTATTTTTTTTTAAAGGTTTTAATAATTTTCACACATTTTCATTTGTTGTGTTTCCTGTATGAAGACACTAACAACTCTAGTTTACAATAAACAAGGTCCACGAGAACAACGAGAAATGGTAAAACTACTGAGTGTTGGCATTGGGGGATATTTAGGAATGGAAATACAAAAGTAAGCTCCCACAAACAGCCAACACTTTTGGTACATTTATTTAGGACTATGTTTTGGTGGTTGGTGGTTGGTGCTGTGGCTGGCACATAACTCTAAATAAATGTACCCGAAACAGTGACAGTTTGTGGGAGCTTGAGGAGACAGATTGTTTTTGTCCAACTGTATATAATAGAAATGCCTGTGGTCTGGTCTCCTATCAGGACAGACAAACTCATATATGGGGATGGGATTATAAACCTGTCCTTTAAAACTTATCTTACTTTATCTTCATATGATTTCTGTAAAGAACACAAATATTTTGTGGACTGAAAAACCTTACAGTATTCATTGTTTGGGAGAACACAAGCTTAACTCAGTGTGCTGTCTGTTTCCCTTGAAAAGTGGAAACAAGTAAGCTTTTCCACATTTCAGGGTGGAAGCTAGTTAGCGTATAATTGGCAACAGTTCCCGCTAGGGCTGGCCAATATATTTATATTACATCAACATTGATATAAGAGGCTAGATATCGTCTTAAATTTTGGATATCGTAATATGACACAAGTGTTGTCTTTTCCTGGTTTTAAAGGCTGCATTACAATGAAGTTAACTTACTAGACTGTTCTAGCTCTTTTATGATTTGCCTTTAGCCACTTAGTCATTATATCCACATTATTGGTGATTATTTGTCAAAACTCTCATTGTGTTAATATTGTGTAAAAGCACCAATAGTCAACCATACAATATCGCCGCAAATTCGACATTAGTGTATTTGGTCAAAAATATTATGATATAGGCCTTATTTTTTTCTTCAACCTGACGCCAAAAAAAAAAAAAAACATGAAATAACCACAACCTCTTAACACCACATGGTGGTGGCATGTAATGTGTTAAAATTACGTGCACCACGGAAACAATTTAGATTTAGGCAACAAAACTATTTGGATGAGCTTTGGAAAAGATCATGGCTTGAGTTAAAAAAAAAAAAAAAAAAACATTTGTTACGTACGTAAGTTAAAATAAGTCAACGTTGACTTTTGGGGCACACGAACAGCGGTCTCCCATGTTTGTTTGACTGTCCATCCAGCCCATTGTCCTCCCTATGCAGACTTTGAGACAGGTCATTTGTTTGCCCACCACCAGCTGAAGCGGTTTACGTCACCAGAAATCAGCTGTTCTTATAATATTTAATGTGTATGAGAGTGTGCTCCTAGCGTAGGCCTACTTTTATCATATCATAATGACTAGATCATGAAAATATTTTACTGAAGCGTTTTGAGAGAGAGAGAGAGAGGGGTGGATGCGCACAGCAGTCGGCAAGCCTGTATGGACATATGAAGAACATGATTTCTCTGTGTGCCATGTAAACATCATATCCCCAATATGATCAAATACGGGATAAGCCTCATAACCCCAATACTCATGTCCATGTTATAACACGTGATTCAAACAACATGCTAGCTCCGTCCGTGGGTTTAGCGATACTCAGCGTCCAGCAACCAGTCTCTGGATCGAGTTATAAAAATGAACATTCTGATTAATACTGGATGGGTTGTTGGTGAAATAACGTATAATTAACAAGGAAATGATTACTGTGAACAGAGCAGAGAGCAGAACAGAGCTGCATTGGGGCGCCTAGGTAGCTCACTTGGTACAGCGTGCGCCCCATGTACAGAGGCTTAGTCCTCGATGCAGGGGCGGCAGTTTCGATTCTGACCTGCAGCCCTTTGCTGCATCTCAATCCATCTGTATCTCCCATTTCAATGCTTCAGCTATTCTATCAGATAAAGGCCTGAAATGCCCCAAAAAATCTTAAAAAAAAAAATACACACAAGCACAGCGCACAGCGCACAGCGCACAGCGCACAGTGTGTTCAGGATTGAGGCAGCCAGCGCCACTGCCCGCCAAAACAAAGGATCCTTATTGACTTTCCATTGCCATTGTTTCCTGGTGCCAGCAGATTATTTTAAAGGTGCCCTGCCGTACAAAACCGTTTTTACTTGCATTTTTTAAAATAAGTCAAGTCAAGTCAAAGTTTATTTATACAGCACTATTTATACAGACAAGCTGACCAATGTGCTTTACAGAGCAATAGAATATCACACAACAGACAAAACAAGAAAAATTTAAGAACAAATTAAACACTATTAAAAGCAATTGAATAGAAGTGTGTTTTCAAGAGTGACTTGAAAACTGACAAGTCAGAAGCAGAGCGAATATGAAAGGGCAAGCTATTCCATAGTGTCGGGCCAGCAATGGCAAAGGCACGATAACCTCTGTGTTTTAACCTGTACCGTGGTGTGGATAAAAGTTTCTGTGTCCCTGACCTAAGATCCCTGGAAGGAGTGTATTGCTCTAGGAGCTCCGATAAATAGAGGGGAGCTTGGTTGTTAAGACACTTATAAACAAATAAAAGAATTTTAAAATCGACCCTAAAACGAACCGGCAACCAGTGAAGAGAAGCTAAAATTGGAGTGATGTGTTCGTATTTACGAATGCCTTTTAAAAGTCTCGCTGCCGCATTCTGGACTATTTGAAGACGTGTTAAAGTTGTAGAATTTATTCCGTAATATAAAGCATTACAGTAGTCCAGTCGGGATGATAAAAATGCATGTATCACCCATTCAAAAGCTTGAGGACATAGAAACGGCTTAACTTTAGTCAGCATACGTAAATGAAAGAAACACGAACTGACAACAGAGTTAATTTGTTTATCCAATTTCAAAGAACTATCTATTGAAACACCAAGATTTTTCACACAAGTATTTATAGGTATAGAGAGTGTAAATGCTTCAGGGATATGATTTAGGCTACTTTTAGGAGGACCAAAAAGTATAAGTTCCGTTTTATTTTCATTTAATTTTAAGAAGTTAGTAGACATCCACTTCTTTATTTCGTCTAGACAAGCCGACAGATGCTCAGGTGAATTTTTTCTTACCCGTTTAATGGGAACATAAATCTGAATATCATCTGCAAAATAAGTTAGGTCCATATGTGTTTGTGTTATGTTGTGCTCTAGCCACTGACAGCCAGCTCTAGCCACTGAAAAGAAATAAGCAGAGAAATCATGCCAATTACAAAAGCTGGTCAGTCTGACATCATATTGCCTGAGCTCATTACTATTCATTAGCTCACCCAGTTGGGCTGGGTAAAGGATTCTGACAGCCAGGCTCTCATTGGCTAGCTGTTAGCCAATCAGGTTCAAACAGCTTAGCTTGTTGAATATTAATAAGAACTAGCAGAAATCGAGCTGAGTCTTCCTGTAGGCTTTCTATACCACGCTAGAATGGCTTGAAACAAGGTAACCAAGGCATTTTTTCCACAAAAAATGTTATAGAGTCCATGCTAGAACTTCAGACATTACCACAAAGTAATGAAATACGTGTGGCAGGGCACCTTTAACACATTACGTGCAACCACCACGTAATGCGTTTTTAAGAGGTCATGGTCTCTTTATGTATTTCTTTGTGTGTTTCAGAGGGCTGTTTCAAACAAGCAAAATTTTAAACAGAAAAGGCGAGGCTTGACCTAGTCTAATCAGTGCATGTGGCTTTGTTGGCCAAGCCAAGCTGAGGAGGTGTGACCAGGTCAAGCCAGGTGTAAGTAATTAATGTGCGTTCAGGGCTGGAATTCGTCAAAAGACCACTGTGTCGATCGCAGATTTACTGATTGCTTTATTTTTTTATTGCCTTTTGCACCTTGGGTCCGAGAGGACTGACATTTAATTTGTGCTGTATGTCATGCATGTATAGCACATCTGACAATAAAGCTGACTTGACTTGACTTGACTTGAGAAGGCGTGTACCGTGTACCTCACACCCAGTGAGCAACAGCTGCTAAGCTTACGAGGAAGCAAAGCATATAATATGTAAAAAAAAAAAGAAAAAAGCGTGGCAGACCGTAGCGGACCGACTAAATGCGTCAGTAGCCCAAAAATATACATTTACTAAACACTGCTCTTAACTGAAACCATCATAATTATACCATTCAAGGAGTTTGGCTTCTTGTCATTTGCACAAATCAACAGATGTACCTTGCCTTAAAAGTGAGCAGAAGATAATATGTTACTCAGAAAACCACTATTCCACAGTGCTACAATTTATTTGTGCAAGTAACTCCTTAAATGGTTTCGGTTCAGAGCAGTGCTTTGTAAATGTATATTTTTAGACTATCATTCAGTCGGTCCGCTATTGTCTGCTGCGCTTTTTCTTGTCGTTTTATTAAGGTAACAAAAACATTGAGGTGTCCTCTTCCTGTTATTTCAGTTAACTGTAGTTACTGGGACTATAATTTGGAAGGATTGTACAATTACGAAACATAATAAACAAAAATTGTGTGCTAACAATGCCAAAATAAAATACACATGGAAGACATGATCCTTTCTTGTTAGAGAAAAAAAAACCAAAAAACAATGAATCAACCAAAATAATTAACAACGTATTGGTATTGGTCTCTGACCAGTCTGCCATCGTTTTGGCAATTGTATGTGTTGCCCTTATCACTGACTTCATTGAAAACACCTGTTGAAAAAACAACAGCAATAATATATTCATCAACCCTCTAACAACAATATAAACAGCAGTCTTTATAAACACATTGTAACAGTAACAATGGCTATCACATGAAAAATATGTTTTTGTGTCTAAGTGACTGGTGGGAACAACAATCTTTGACATTGGTCCAGTATTAAGCGAGATCGCTGCAGTTGGCAGCGCAAAACAAGCTACAATGTAAGGTAACAAGGCAGTAAACTGTAAAGATAGCATCGTAAAATACACTTCATTTGAAGTTGACAGAAACAAAATAAAACTATGAAAAGCCGTTTTGGGTCGTCTTTCCACTTTTCCAACATTCACAACTCTAGTTTTGGTTGAAATAAACACATAGTTTACTGATTTACATGTAAACATATGTTGGCTCTATACAAGCTAAACGTATTGCGTTTTTAAATGGAGTCTGGTGGGTTTAGCGCTAGCGACTTCAGAGCTCTTTCTGGTTAAACGGAAAGGTCTCAGAGGTTTTAAGGGTCTATCTCTGTAGGGATCTTTTCCATAACGTTGTCAGAGATTTAGAATATTAATCCAAGCAAAATAAAGCACTTTTAGTGGACCAAATTTGCCACATAGGGTTACATTGCAGCCCGGTCTGTGGCAATTTCCAAGATTGTTATTTACACACAAAAACATAAATAGGAAAATAGGGTCCAGGTTGAAAAAACCCAAATGATATGTACGGCAATATGTACCTGTGGTATTTTAATGCAGGCTAATACAAATGAGGCAAAATTCATCTGGGTTACTGCTGAAAAGACGCCAGCACTAATCAAGCCTGGTCTAACCTGGTAACTTAATCCACTATCTAGGTCTTGTAAAATAGCCCTCAGGCTGTTTCTCTTCATGTTATTTTAATACTGTGTGTGATTGTCAGGCTCTTACACACCCAGTTTTGGTTCTGTGCTGCATTATACAAAAAAAGGGGGTCTAGCTAGCATTGGAAGCATTGGAAGCGCTTATCATTTACATGTAATTCCAGTTTGACTTTTAACAATTATTTGATGACTTTTGTAAATGTAGATGATTAACAAAGCATACAAGCTTCCTCCACAAGTTTATAGTGACATTGTGGATTTAAAAAAAAAAACTTGGACAATCAGACACACTCCCACAAAACTCTAGCACGACTGCAAATCCCCATATAAAAAAAGCTACATATAAAAGAATAAAAAGGAAACACAATTCCCATTAAACATACACAAAAACACTAAAATTGTTCAGCCGTGGCTAGGTGTGTGTGTGTGTGTGTGTGTGTGTGTGTGTGTGTCTGTGTGTGTGTCGTGGGCCTGTACTATGGGCTGCACAGTGGACAAAATGAAGGTAATTTCACGGCCAAGTGACGCTTACATGTAGCTGTTTGCTTCCCTGTCGCAGTACAGCCAGTGAAATGTACAAGTTGGTGTGAATGGAAGAGACTACTGCAAAAGCCAAAACATGGAAACTAGTCAACAGTGTGTGTATAGCAGATATGAAGGTCCAATACTAATATTTTAAGCTGCTCACAGATGTCATTCAGGATAACAAATGAAAAGATTTCTCCAGCATTAATTCTTGTCACCAGAAAGACATTGGCAACTATTAGGCTACGTCTGCTGATAAGAATTGTAATGAAAACCTTTACATGATCTGATTTGAAGATACCTCCGAATCCACTTAGGTAAAGGGTTTTTCGCAGACATGTAGTGCTGATCCATTTATGCAATAAATAGACCATGTAATCAATCTAACTGCACAACATTCTGCCAGAAGATGAGGACAGATGATCTTATCTTTAGAAAGAGGCCAGTGTATCAGCCCATTTAATCAGTACAACCCGAGCAGAAACACCTTGTGAGAGCTCACATTTTGACTGTGGTGATATTCACACATGGGACTCACGTTCTAGGAGGCTTTCACTGTTATCTCATAGCTGTGAAATGAAAGTGTATCCAGCTGTCACACTATTAAAGAACAAATAAACCCTTTTTGGCTTAAATAGCTCTGTACATGGTGTGTGTGTGTGTGTGTGTTTGTGTGTGGTGATCACGCCAGCCAGCAGTAGATAATGTCTAAATAAACAGTTAAATCTAGATCAGACATGTCCATCGTCTGCTGAAGTTCTGGTGAGAAACATTCACGGCGAGGGAGTAAGATGCCACTATCTATGACTTTTTGTGTCATTTCCTCATTTGGTTTCGGAAGCTTTGCATCCATCAACCCCAGTCTCTTGTAAGTCCTTATTTTACCCTTTTACATGGTTGTCAAACAATTTTTAACTGGAGACAAAGTTAACTGGAGACAGTTTTCTGGGGAGTTTTCTGGAGCGTTTTCAATTAGCGTTCATTAGCTAGCTAGCTAGCTACAGCTAACCAAATCTGCTGACGACATTATTTCATCAAACAAAATCTATGGAATGGATAAAAATGAGAAGCCTGCATTCTTTTACTTCCATGTCAGACAGTTTTCACACAGTATTATGTCTAAACACTAGCCTGACATGCCAGACCCACATCCAGATGTTGCCGTATCCAGTCGGCTTGATGATGATTTCAGTGCCGTTCTTTGTTCTTTTCTCAAAGAAAAGCTGAACTCCAAGTCTTCCATAAGACCGCTGTTCCCAGCAGCAGCAGCAGCCATAAGCCCGCCCACTGACTCTATACACGATGTGATTGGCCTGACTAGAGTTTGGTTTTTCCAGCTCGCAAGTCAACGGAGAGTGCCTAGACCCCCCTGGCTGCAAATTACATTTGCTGCCGCTAGGGTGCATCTAGATTTCTTCTAGATCTAAACACGGCCTTAATGAAAAAAATTATTATCTGTGACATTAGGGCTGTCAATATTAACGCGATAATAACAAGTGAATACAAATTCCTTTTAACGTCACTAATTTTTGGTATACGCTAGATCGGATCCGCTAGACGTCAAAGGACGTGCCTTGTGGCCCGCCTTAGTCTGCCTCTGATTGGCTTACCATAGTATTCTTACCCTAACCCTAACCAATCCCCACTCCCCAGGCCTAAACTGAACTACGTTGATCATTGAAGCAGTTCGATGTACCCCATCTACCCTCATTTTTTTGACGCGTGATTATCGCACACACGTTTTGTGATTTGGGCCTCAGGCCGCTCCGTAGTTTGGGAAATCAGGAAGCGATGCAGCAGTAACGTTGTGGATGGCCAGCAGACCTCAGAAATGGATAAAGAAAAGGGTCTTTTGAATGGTAAGTTCAGTTTCAAAGCCCTTGCAGATGGTCCTCTCTGCAAGACTAAAGTTATTTGCATGCCCTGTCGATATGAACTGAGTTACCACTGGAGCAGGTCCAGTCTTAAATACCACTTGCTGGCCAAACATGCGGCTGATGCAGAGAAGCAACCTCCACCTGCCAACGGCACGCCACGCTGGATAATATGTCATGTGGTCATATGTGCCCATCTGTTGTTACTTGACAGGCTTGAGTTTGCCATATTATGTTTTCAGCATATTTTTTGAGCATACAGTACCTTTGAGGTTATTCTGGAGAATAATAATAAGTCATTTTACTTCATGTCTCATTCACCGGTAAGCAAACACCTAATATTATCATACCCAATGTTAAAAACAAACAGGACTACTGTTAGCAATGTGGCGACGGCGCGCATTGAGCTCAGGCTCGTACACAGGAGGGGTAGAGAACGCGTAGCATTTCATTGGTTCTTTCCAAGCGGACCGCGAGGCAGTGATTGGTGGGCTTACAGGATTTCAGCAGCTACAGATGACACTCCTTTTCAATACCCATAAGTTATTTATTGCTGTCGGAGTGTAAAGACCATTTCAAACATTATATAAAAAAGTGTTGGTGTGGAAATAGTTACCAACCCTGTCTTTAACCATGGACAATCATGCGATTAACCGTGATTACAATATTTGATTTGATTGACAGCCCTAGTGACAATTTTAGAAGACAGTATTCCTTTAGAGACTGAATAGCAGGAGACCTCCAGACACTACAGCATCAAGTCATACACTGTCAGGAATACGCTTACACCTACGAATAGCATCTCACACACACACACACACACACACACACACACACAGAGAGTGCCAAGTAACAGACACCCCAGCCAGGGCACTGATAGCCCAGATGGCCTGCTTACAGCAGTGACCTACATAGACCAAGAAAGACCAACTGGAAGAACTGAGCAACACAAAGGATGTGTGTGCATGTGTGTTTTTTTTCCTGGAGGAAAGAGGGGGAAAAAAGGAGCAATTACACAATCATTAATGAGTGAATTTAATTAAGGGTCAAGCTTAGTTTCAGTGGCCTATTTAGCATACATTAGAATTGTTTACAGTGTTTAAAAGGTGAGTTACAAAGACGTGATGATTGTCAGCCTACTAAGCACCAAAGGATGAAGTATATTTTTGTCACACTCATCAAAGGTGATGTACCTCATTTCCATTCATTTCATGATAATGCGATTTTCTTTAAAAGCTGCTCTGATCTAGCTATGTGACAGTCAAACATCAATATGTCCCTTGTTGGTATTGCCAGGTTTGAGCGCTCCACCTCAGCTCTACCCACTTACCCATCAACTCCTTGGTAAGTTCCTCGGTACTCGGCTGTAAGTCGCAATTTGTTCTCGCCCTCCTTCGTGAAGGTCGTCTCAAAGCTCTTCAGGGTTCATACATTTTGAAAAAACCTGGAAAAGTTATGGAATTTGAAAAATGCAAATTCCAGGCCTGGAAAGGTTTTGGAAACATAAAAAGACCCAGAAAGTTTTGGAAAAGTCATGGAATTTCTTTTAACACAGTATAATAATATGTCATTAATAAATGTATTTTCACGTTGTCTTAACTTCAACGTTCTATTCGGGGAGTGATATTATGAATCTCACTATGAACCACATAAATTGTCATTCATTTTATAGTTAAACCTCTAATGGGAAAACTTTAACACAGATTTGTATTCTTATTGTATAATGTCGACTGACATTTTCAGGAACACATAGTCATGTAAATTTGCCAAAACGTCATAGAAAAGTCATGAAAAAGTCATGGAAAAGTATTGGTTAAAATGCGTATGAACCCTGGCTCTTATTTCTTCCCCCGAGGAACAAGCATCGAGGAGGGATCACCGAGGAGCTATAGGCGAGGATACATGAGAGCAGCGTTCCCGCTAAGCCTTACAGATGAAAGGGTTGCTAACTCCGCCCAAACAGCTGACGAATTCATGTGACGCTTCAGAGGAAAGGACGTCTAATCATTCTAAAACACATTTGCTTGTTTCCTCTCTCCTCCCAAAGGGCCGCAGCCCTTTGTCAAAACCTAGTACATGGCTGGGCCGCGTATGGTCAAATGTCAAAATTGTTACGTGGATACTAGGGCTGCTCGATTATCGGATAAATAAATAATAATTTTGTCAATATTGAAATCATGCTTATTTAACATGATTGCTCAATGACTTTTGGAAAGATGTTGCAATTATTGTTAAAGTTAAAAAAACAATCAGTTAAACATATCAACAGTGAAAAAGCCTTAAACTGTGAAATTTCCCTTAATACTTTTCCCTTTTTTTCCCATTCAGAACATAAGACAAAATAAGTTTACTTGCAAAACGTAATGTGTAAAATAATTCTCATTAGGAGCCAAAATCATAATCGCGATTAAAATTTTGAAATCTGTAGTGTTTTTTTCTAATATTTGTTCTCAAAGTGTACTGAAGTAGTTTATCTCATGCCAATTAAGGTACGCTTGAGTCCTAAAATGTTAGAAATCCATTTATTAAAGGGAGAAATGGTAGGTGTGGTGGATAATCACTGACCTATGAGTTGATTTGCAGGTTTGTTATGCAATGTCTGCCAAATAGTCCCACAAACATATTAAAGATATTTAAAGATATGTTGATGACAAAAGCAAAAACAGATGCCAACTGGTCGGTACTTTTGCTGGAATGTTTGGCAGAACACAAACCGCCATGAAACCCTCTCAAGGAAAAGAAAAAACTTGGCTTGTTGTCCAAGCCTCACATTCTTTTGTCACAGATGGTTTTACTTAGCGAGCACCTTGTACTGAATCTGGATTGGATGGAATTTTAAGAGAACCCGCGCTTTAAAAAGAAGTGGCTCATTTGGGGGAAACAAACGTCAGCGGCGTTATGATATGTGGTTCTTGTGGGCTGCTGCACGTGGAATTTTCTCTTTTCAACTCGCTTGCCTAGTTCCAGCGGACGATGTGAATGCAGCTTTTGATTGGTCAAAACTGGGAAGAGAGTAGAGGCTCATTTATACAGTACACTTAAACCATGGCCATCATCAGAGTTGAACTGTTCTTTGGGCCCACTTCCACAAGGCAAGGTTTTCCAGTCCTAGCTAACAGGGACAATCTGAGCCACGCCTACTGTTTGTTTTATTTGTTTGGGTGGAAAAATCTAAATGAATTCAGTAAGCTTCACACTTTCCAATTAGATTTAAACCAAACACCCTGGTAAACATAAATTACAGGGACTAACAAGTATGTCTTAATTGGAGTGTTTTGTCCTGCCAAGTTGTATCAGTTAAACGCATCTGACTCCAGCCATTGCAACTTGGAATGAGGGACTCGTCTGCAGTCTTGCCGTGATATTCCCTCCCTTGTATTCTTAAGAGGTAAGAAGATACAAAGAACTAGCAGATAATTATCATCAGTCCAGACTGTGGTCTGCCTTTAGTTCAACGCCAGGCATTCCAAGCACAACAAACCCCCTGACTATCAGATGTCAACATCTGTCTCCGTGTACCCCTAAACCCTTGTATGTCAGTATTATTTCACTCACACTCCTAACACTTTCAAAAACCCACATTGCACTTGTCTTGGAAGTGAATAGAGACAATCATTGTCAGTCTTTTAGTACTTGCTGCCACCCAAGTTCAACTGGCACTGTTCCCGCTTGGCCAAGCAAAACCAAACTTATGAAACACAGTCACCACAGTCATATAATCTGCTCCAACATGCTTGGTGTGAACACACCCTCAGTGAAAATCATTCCTGGAGAAGAATGTGAGAATCAGAACGCCAACGCATGGCTTAAAAAGAGCATGTGTGTTACAGTCTCATTTGTTTAGCTGACTGACTATTGTCCTTGATATCATGCTCCCATGAGCTCAGCATTTAGCAGTATTTGAATCAAAACCTAAGGACAGTTTTTTGTGATTAACATACAAAACATACGACTCACAACATGACCCCCCCCCCTTTGTCATCACCACCCACTCAAACAAAAATCAAGAAAAGATGACACAGTAACTACAATATTCAAGACCATACAGACAAAATATAACAAAAGACAATAAACCAAATAAACGTATGTATAAATGACCACACCAGAAGTCCATCATGCACATCTCTCCCCAGCATAGAGCTTCTTTCATAACCCCACCCACGATCTTTTCCTAAAACTGTCTCGTTCTAGTGCCGCATGCCAGTTAAACGTACATTCCGACCCAGAGCGTCAAAAAGTTACACCAAGAGTCCCAACAAAGAGCGTCTAAATATGGCGCCAAAGGGCTATACGCTAAAGGAGACTTTTTGTGTCAGAAACAAACGTCGCCTTTGGGCACGCTGGAAGTGAGAATGTGTTGTATCTGGAGCAGGTGCTAGATAACAAGGAACCGGAGGAACTCATGTTCACCAAGGGGCAGCACCGGCTACACCTCCGGGGTTTAGCCCGTGCTAAGTTGAGTTATTTATTAGTAATTTATTTATTGCTCATATGACTTATATGTTATATCGGGATGATTGTTATTGTATCATGAAATGTCTGATTTGGGCCCTATAAAAAGAAAAACTTCAAGAGTCAGCATCGCATAGATCCTTATTACCATATACGTTGCTTCAATGCAAAATTTGCCAAATACGCTCATTTGATTTGCATATGATTGTCATACATTAATCATTAGGGAAATGCTGGTACCAGCAGCAGCAGCAGCAGCGGTGAATGTAGACCAGCGGCAGGTAGTGCTGTCTCAGGTGAGGTCCAAAGACACTGAATCAGTTTTATCTTCACTTCCACTGTCATTATAAGTGACACATTTATTTTGGCAGGACATACCAAATTCTTCCCCATCCCCTTCTCTCTGTACTGTATCTTTATTACACCACACATTCCACTCTCTCTTGCAAGTCTAAGTAAAGAGACTTCCATGACTGACTGCCTGCTTTCAGAAGTCAGGCAGAGAAGAGCTTAACTCAAGGGAGCTCTGGAGATCAAAGTACACACACACACACACACACACATAGACGCACCCACTCTCCCCACTTGGTAACCACAAATACATTCAAATACATCCTCATATACACACATAGACAGAGGGATGTGAAATATCAGCATAAAACTGAAAGTGACAAGGTCTTTCCCATGGCGCTTTCTGCTGCCTCTTCATGAATACACATGCGCAACACACACACACACACACACACTCACAAACACACAAACACACACACACACGCAAAATATTTGAAATCTTTCAGGGCAGATTAGGAGAAATCTCTACGGGTGTTTCAACAACCCCCCCCTCTCTTTGACAAGAGAATCCCTTTGTGTATGCATTGCACTGACAGCTTTTTAGTACTGTGTGTGTGTGTGTGTGTGTGTGTGTGTTTGTGTGTATGTGCGCACACATGTGTGTGGAGGTTAAATAAAGATAAAGACGACAAAGATGCCCCACATTCCCTGTGTGCATGATTCTAGCTGTGACCAAATTAACATTTCATTCTCCATTCCATCCACCCTGCCCTCTTTCATGTCTCTCCTTCTTTCTCTTTGTCTCGCGCGTAAGCCCCTCACCCCTCTGCAGCATCCTAACAGTAATATGAGGGGGTGAGATTATATTGGCAAAGCTACTGTGGTTTCAACACAAACCCCAAGATCTCAAGAGAGCTCTAGATTCTTTTACATAACAGCTCATCATTTACCAAGCACTGGGAAGATTAGGTCGCCGTTTTAGATCTGTCTCTGAAGGCAGTAATAAAGAGAGCACTGGGTTTTCATTTGGCACTTGAATGGGATTGTCTATGATGTCTTAAGCCCAGGATGGACAGTTAAGGATTCCTCTGTATGCAATCAAATCTGTTCCTTTTTCCCACTTAATCACATGTTCACAGACAGACCACTGTTATAACCATAGACTGGCCTTGGAGGCACTAGTCTCGCATTGCCAGACTTTCTGTGGAGGGTCTGGCTAGTCCACACAACATTCCGGGGTGGAACATATGTACTTTCAAAGGTTGTTTTAGTCATGCATCTCCGATTGGACAGATAGTCTAGCTAGCTGTCTGGATTTACCCTGCAGAGATCTGAGGAGCAGTTAACCATAGTCCTCATAAATTCACCGGAGTTTAGAACGCCAACACAAAGAAAGAAGAAGGTGACGGACATCCAGCCGAAATGAGGGACATCCGGCAGAATTTCCGGCAGCAATTTAACAATCCCGGAAATGAAACGTCGTCGATATAGACTATCGAGGCACTGACTTGGCACGGAAGGACATTTCCTGTTTTATTCAGATTCTGAAGGGGGTTGTCATAAGTCTAGAGCAGTGGTTCCCAAACTTTTTGGTCCGAGGTACCCCCACAGGCCTGTCAGACAAACTCACGTACCTCTTCATCGATTCCCAATATAGCCTACGTTTCAAAACTATATATCATATAAAAGTCGATATTGTTCATACAATGGAACTGTCAATATTAAAGATCCTATGGCATGCTGCTTTTTGGATGCTTTTATATAGGCCTTAGTGGTCCCCTAATACTGTATCTGGAGTCTCTTTCCCGAAATTCAGCCTTGGTGCAGACTTACAGCCAGTAGAGCCAATCCCACAATGAGCTTTCCTTAGGATGTGCCATTTCTGTGTCTGTAGCTTTAAATGCTATTGAGGAGGAGAGAGGGGGGCAAGGTGGAGGGTGGGGGTGTGGCCTTGACCAACTGCCACTTTGCTCATTTGCAAGCCATGATGTCTCTCTCTTTCTCATGGGCGGGCCAAATTCTCTGGGCAGGCAAAGCAGAGAAATGGGAGGTAACCTTGCTCCTTATGACCTCATAAGGAGAAGATTCCAGATCCCATCCCATCAGATCCCATCTGAGCTTTCATTTTCTCAAAGGCAGAGCAGGATACCCAGGGCTTGGTTTACACCTATCACCATTTCTAGCCACTGGGGGACCATAAGCAGGCTGGGAGAACTCATATTAATGTTAAAAAACCTCATAAAGTGAAATTTTCATGCCATGGGACCTTTAAGGTTTGATCAGCAATCGTACAACTACAACCTTAGGCTGCCTGGGTCTGTCCGAGGTTTTTTCAAATGCTTGATCTTTGGGGAATTACTGGAATTGTTGGGTCTTTGTAAATTATAGAGTGTGGTCTAGACCTACTCTATCTTTAAATGTCTTGAGATAACTATTGTTAGGATTTGATACTGATTTGTGAGACATAGACCTTAATAACACGTGTTGTACTTTTTGAAATGAATATGACATTTTACATATTACATGCCATGAGTGGCAATTACATGATTGCTATACAGCACATGGAATTTCTTCATCATGTCAGAAGATACTGTTGAGCATACCTGCTAACATTTAGGTCTGAAAATGATTTATTTACGGCTGTTTCAGAGCTATACTTGTGGGTTTTTTTTATATTGATGTTGTGACAAAACATAAATTCATCACAGAGCAACACCTGCGGTCATTTTTTGGTGGCAGTAGGGAGTTGGGTTGGGAACCAGAGGGTCGCGGTTCAAGTTCCCGTACGGACAAAAATACAGAGCCCCCTCACTCTGACATCTCTCCATTTGTGCATGTATTTCAGGCCTATGTGTAATGTGTTCTACCAACAGTAGTTGAGTGTAATTTTAATTTCATGAACATAATATGAATACGTGTGTGTGCATCTATGTATCCTAGCCTTTTTCTTGCAGCGCCTGGTGTAATCCCGGTGCCGGGATCATAATTAATTTGCTGTTTCCTTCTGGAATAACCTGCGACGCACATTTACTCATGTCATTTGAAAATATGATCTGGCATCTCTTGGTGTCCACCTGTGACTTTAATATTTTGCATGTAGGGATCATTTTCGTTTCAAGTTTATTGTCAAAGAATTTGTTTGTCCTTTCCTGGATACTGATTTATATGGAATAAATAGGCAGTGCCAATAATCTGGTAAAAAGAAATACTGCTAATCTACTAAGAAGAAACACTCCCCCAGCTATCATTAGCCTCAACTCAGAATTACAGGCATAGCTGAAACCCTATCACTGACAATATACAAGATGAATTACTAACTCATTCATCAAGTGATAGATGGCTGTTTGGAGCAGGAGAGTTGGTCTGATAGATAATTAATTAGCTGTTTCCTTCTGGAATAATAACCTGCGACACACACCGACACTCTAACTCATGTCATTTGAAAATATTGTCTGGCATCTCTTGGTCTCCACCTGTGACTTTAATATTTTGCCTGTAGGCATACTTTTCATTTCAAGTTTAATGTCAAACCATTTTTGTGTCCTTTCCTGGACACTGATTTATATGGAATAAATATGCAGTACCAAAAAATGTGCTAAGAAGAAACACTCCCTGTAAACCCCTGGTACAGAATCTAACATTTGGGGGTAAACAATAAATGGCACCCATGCTCTTGTAGTCAAGCACTACCACAGAGCACATAATAAAGCGTGTTAGGTAGGGCTGGACCCAAATATTCAAATATTCGTTCGGTGGGTTGGTATTCGATTTTAAAATTTGACATTCAAATTATTTTTTATTTTAGTTTATTTATTTTCTGCATTTATCTCTCGTTCACCCTCCAGTCCAGTTGGTGGCGGTAATGCACATTTAAGTTGGTTTGCCAACCGCCAATAAACTAGAAAGAAGAAGAAGATACTGTCGGTACACGATGACGCCACGCCCATTTCGAGCATTTAGCAAGCTGGGCAGAGAAGCTAGCGGCGATAACAAGTGCGGAAATGGAAAACTGTTATGCGTTTTATATATATGTTTTATATATGTTAACAAACGTTAACATATATAACAGCTGTTACGTCAGTTCTGCTTTACTTGTGCTCATTTAAAATACAATCACTCAATACTTGTCTTTATTGTTACTGTAAAGTCTTAATTTTGCTGTAGCCTGCTTTTCTCATTATGTTTGACTTAACGTTATTTTAGACTAAATCTAGCTGTCCGTTCTGCCTGCACGATCCGTTCTGCGCATGCGTTATTTGTCGGCTAGCGGTTAGCCAAATTAGCTGTTAGCTAAACTAACGTTAGCTTGGGTGGAGGCTAGCGTGGAACAGATCGGGCAGGTCGTAAAACAGTATTATCATCTGCGCATGCGTGAACATCTTGCGCATGCGCAGAACGGATTGTGCAGGTGGAACGGATTGGGTACTGACAAGCGGCGATAACAAGTGTGGAAATGGAAAACTGTTTCGCATTTTTCCGTTGTGATTCGGCCAGAAACTTCAACATTGTGAGGCGAAGAGATCGTTTTGGAATATAAAGCTTGGATATTACATTTCCTTGGACTCTTGGGGATTTATGAAAATCAAGTTTTGGTCCACTTTGTACCACTTTTTTGCTGAAAGGACAACGACAACAGGTATGCATGCACTCTTGGCTGCGCAGATTACGGCTAAATTGTTTTATTTTCTTTTACTTTTAACAGTTGTGTACATGGCTTTATATTTTAAAGATTTAATGCTTTAAAGTTATAAAAACGCTCATGAGTGGAAGTTTTATCGAGGTTACAGCGGCGCCCCAGTCACAAAGTGTCCCGTTTGATTTAGACGGTGATCCTTGAGAGGTTAAAAGTTTATTAATTCTGAACGCGTCTGGCCTGTCTATTTATATTGCACCAAATACGACACTGCTGCACTCCCTTGTGAAGTCGTTTGGATGAAAGGTTCTCAAAATAATCAAAATGCAAACAAACAGACAGACACATAGAGATTCCTGCCTTTATTAGAGATAATAATATGTTGCGAAGCTTCGAATATTCGATGCTCATTACTACCGAAGCTTCGAAGCTCAAAAAATGGTATTCGGACCAGCCCTAGTGTTAGGCTTTTTTTTTTTTTTTTTTGCATGACTCTCACTTTAATACACAATACAATTTTATTCACATCATGGTTTAGTCAAAACATGATGAGATGAATAGCCCATCACACGTTTTGGTCACCACATTTGGTTTTCATTTTGGCTGTAAATCCCTGCTTTTGTTTTGCTTCTGAGAAACCAATCTGAATGAGGGAAAAACTAATTTTCTTTCATTCTGAAAGCCTAAAAAGTATACTTTAATAACACTCTAAATTGAAAATGGATATACACAGCGTGTCTGTTAATAGTTACTTCTTATTGTGTCAATAAGATGTAAGGTGATACTAGCAGAACAAATTGAATTTGCCTGTGAATTTGAAAGTCAAAAGTTGATTTTGCTATAGCCCCAGAGCATATGCACAGTGTTTGTGTGAGAAGGGCTCGATGGTGTTTTAAGCCCCCAATGTCTCCTTCCAGGCAGCGCTGCGACCGTTGATTTCAAAGCACCTAACCCTAACCTTAACCCTAACCATAACCATAACCATAACCTTAACCATAACCATAACCATTGCCTAAAACTAGTGAGACATTAGGGGCTTAAAACACTGATAAACGTGAGAAGGAGGGCATTGTTATGTTTCTGTATGTGTGTGTGTGTGTGTTTGTGTGTGTGTGTCTGTTATTTGCTCAGCCACCTGGCTCAGCTGAGCCCCATATCCTGAGTTTCCTTGACAACACTGTAGCAACCTTTGCTGTGAATGAGGCTGCTATTTCTGGGAGAATCAAAAGGATGAAAAACATGTATACAGTATGTGTACAGTTCAGAAGTTTCTGCTCCAGGGTCATTTAAAAAATTGTCGCATGAACAGCAGTGATGCATGGATCATGTTTTACTGCTGAAGCATTGAAACGTATATGAATATGAAATCTTTTAATCTTGTGTTTGACATTGAAACTATATTGAGATCTTTTCTTTTTTATTAGGATTATTTTATTGGGGGCTTTCATTCCTTTACTTTATGGGACAGCTGTAGACCGGAAAGGGCGGAGAGAGAGGGGGAAGACATGCAGCAAAGGGCCATGGGGTCAGAACGGGACTGTGCCATGGTACATGGGGCGCACGTTCTACCGGGGCACCCGGGAGGATTATTTCTTACTAAGCAGACGGAAAGGGAGAGAGGAAGAAAGCAGGATACAACTGTCAGACAATAATGTATACTTCATTTATCCCGCAACGGAAAATTACGATGTTTTCACTCTGTCAGAGTGAGGGAGCTGCCCCTGGAAAGGCAGGGGTTTCCAACTGCTCTCCATTATGCTCAAGAGCACTTTGGCTGTGTCCAGGAGGTGAACACCATACATATGGGGACTTGAACCAGCAACCCTCCAGTTCTCAACTGAACTCCCTACTGACTGAGCTACTGCCACCCCCAATGCGAAGCTTATCACAGCACTCCCCATCTGTCTCCTTCCTCTCCGTAATTTTTGAGCTCATAATATTAAACATCGGAGCTGTGCTGATGTCTACACAATACCTTTAAGCTGTTGCTTTGCATTGTCAGTTCTTTCAGCTTAGCTGGCTGTGCTCTAAAGACAACATAAAGATAATAGCTATGTACCCCGTAATTGTATATGATTTTACTGTTCTTGTTGTTTTGTAATTTGTAGCTTTTATATATTTATGAATCCAATCTAAACTTGATCAGGACCATATCTCCTGCTTTAGCCTGTCCACCTCAGTCTTCTGCAACTCTTGCTATGTAGATGCTTGTGCTGAAATGAAAAATAAAAAACTCTACTTTAGTTTAATTGTACTGCACCATCAATTTCCTTGGAAATTGTTCCAATAAATTTCTTTAATTAGGACTGTGCCCCAATCACATTTTTCTTTTTAGAGTTGACTCATATATATATATATATATATATATATATTTATAAACACTCAACATTATTAATGATTAATGATATTAAAAATGTTTTTTCTTCAATACATCTTCCCTGTAATTTCAGAAATATATTATTCACTCCTCTGCCTAGTTACTGTCAGTTCAGCACAACTTAAGAGCAGCCTAGATTGAGTGTTATGTTTTACTCAGAAGTTATGCCTTTGTTTATTAATCAATCAATTCAATGCAGGATTTTTACTTGTAACAGCGTATATTAACAGTGTGGTACTACGTAGTACTTTTACTTAAGTGTTGATAAACCACCTCTACACTGCTACTATTGCTGCTAGTATTTTGTATTAATGCTTCTACTTCTACAACTAACATTAATGTACATGCATGAAGAAGTGGGTGCTTTACTTAGTGATGTGATTTTTCCGTTTATAGTCTTCAATTTGTGCAATGCGCTCCTATTCGTATATTGATGAAGGGCCGGTCTGCATATTTGCATCGCAATGCAGAAGAAGGTTTGAGAGGGGAATGAGAGTGATAACAGATATGAGTTGGAAGCTACTATATAAGCGGTCACACTATATTCTGAGTTGCTGACAGGACGCTTTTGCAGGATGAAATAATTATGGTGTGTGTGTGTGTGTGTGTGTGTGTGTGTGTGTAAGTGAGAGATGACCAAATCACCACGGTCTAATTTCGTTTCCAGCTGACCCTGAGGCACCCTAATGAAGACAGAGCTAACAATCAGCCGCCCTGCTGGAAGACAGGAGGCAGAAAAAGTCATATTTATTCCAAATTGCACCATCCTACTTGGTTATTATATGCAGGACATAAAACCTGAGCAGCCGTTCATGCATATTGCAGATTTAAAGGAGAATTCCGGCCGATTTTTACCTGAATCTTGATTGCTAAATATCTCTGAGTACTTTCAATAGGAACAAAAACGACCAAAATCGGTGCTAGCAAACTGGAGTTGCTGCAGCTAATGACCAGAGCTCCCAGTTAGTTAAAATGCCAGTTGTGGGGGCAACTGGCATATTTTTGAAGGGGAAATAAACTTCAAGTTTTCATCGCGAAGGCATGACCTCCATGATCAACTCTTCTGGGCTTTCGGTGAAGCGACCAATGGAAAAAGAGGTAAGTGACAGTACAAACTTTGAACTTAAACGGTTTATTCACAATGTCTGAGTTGAAAACACATCTTTTTGTCACATAAGGGCCCTGTTCATGTTGCATAGAAATTTTAATTGCATTTTGTGTCTGTTAAGAGGCACAACGGCACTCTTTAGAACATGCCCCCACAACGGGCATTTTAGCTAACTGGGAGATTTGGCCTCCAGTTTGCTAGCACCGATTTTGGTCGTTATTTTTCCTATCGACAGTACTCGGAGACATTTAGCTATCAAGATTCAGGTAAAAATCGTCCGGAATTAATAAATGTTTGCAGAGGCTGCATTTGTCACGAATGCCGATCTGTTAACTTATGCGTATGAGCCTTTTGACTCATAGGAAGCAGGTTGGACAAGTTGTAATCATAACACTGACATATTGGCACCTTACTGCCTATTTGCACACATATTAGACACAGTGCAACATTAGCATTTATTTGGAAAAATGCAAAGTTAAGTCCTATATTCACTCTCTTTTAAGCTCCATTTTGGCCCCTAAAACCATGAAATAAGCTAGTGCATTCCAAACCACTTTCAACACCCCTGCACCACTCAGCCTATGCTAATAAGAAGCTACTCTTTTTATGTCTGTGTCTTATTCGGTTGCTTGTTTTCATACAAAAAAAAAGCTTTACACACATTATCAGAGCTGAATATTTGATCACTGCAGTGTTATACATTTTATGTAGTCTTGATATAGGTGTTTATAGTGCTCATTTATATTTAAAAGGGTTGTAAACCTGGTTCTTCAAGTTGATAGCACACACAATAGTCAACTTTATTCAAATAATGTGTAATTTCCCACAAAATAGCGGTTTAAGGAAGACGCTGAGTGGCTAGTAGCTTTGGAAAACCACTAGCCACGGTGGCTGGTAAGCAAAAAAGTTAATGTCAAGTCCTGGTGGCCATGGTAGTTGAATTTTACCAAGAAAAAGTGAGCATCATACGGCGGTGACAGTTAAGTTTAGGTACCAAAACAACTTGGTAAGTTAACGATAAAGGTTGTGGTTTGGATAAACACGTGTTTCCTGGGTGACAGTATTTAGTTTTTGCCCTGAAGTGGACGCCACTACCCAGCTTGAAAGCGCTGTGTTTTATGTTGACACACCCTTGTGCTATTTCATTTCGAGATTATTTTCCATTGAATATTGAAGTTCATAAATAAGTGTTTTGGCATGCCTGGCCTATATCAATGGAATTGAAAGGGGGATTTAATTCTTGCATGTATGATCAAAAAACATACCCCCCTCTGCTTTTCACAAATCACACCCTTCAGAGTCTTGTGCAGACTCTGATCTGCACAACAGCACACCAGAGGCTCACTGTGGTAGAAATTACACAGTGACTTTTATCATTCCAAAATAACTAAAAAGAGCACAAAGTTTGTGCACAGAATCTAATTAGCAGAAACCAAGGGGCACTGCAGTGAAGCCTTCATATCCTCCAAAAACTAAACAGTACTTTGTGTTGACAAAGTAAAAATTAACATTGAAAGGCACCTGACCAAGCGTTGCTTTTTGAGCGATGGGAGTGAGAATGTGTTGATTTATCACACCCATGGGTTAAAGTGGGCAGGAAAGATCTGGAATTCTGGCACCTTCGATTATTAAGGAAATAAATCTGATTTGCATTTTCATACATCCAGACTTTATCCTGCACAGAGGAATTTTTGGCGCCCCCCAAAGAGGTTTTAGCCAGCACCAAAACATCTTTGACTTCAAGTCCCTTCTCATCCACAGCAGATATATTTTACAGATGCAACTGGTGCTGATAAGCCAGCTAAGTTGCATTGTTTTGACTGGACCTGAATGCTCTGCTGTGAAGCTAGCACTTCTGAAGCAAGTCATCCAGTGGAGATTTACCAGTGGGTAAACATGGACTATCGTTACTGCCGCCATTCATCTGCATGTTTGTCAGTTACCAGCTAACGTTAGCGGTAGATAGCTAGCTTGGTTGGCATTGCGCTTGACAAGAAGTCTTGAAACTAGCGATTGAGACCATAAACTCATGTTTATGTAACAAATGTTTATTGAGGTAAAAAACTGGGAAGCATTGTCATTGCCCCATAGACTTCTATAAAAACTGACTTGTTTTTGCAACCCCATGCTGAAAATAAGATAGAATGCAGGTAGCATTGGCTTCACTTTTCAGACCCGGAAGCTTCGTCCATTATTTTTACATTCTATGGGGAGTACGCATAAACTGTACCAAGACCACTTTTTTAAGTGGACTTGGGCATGGATCGGCTAAGCTCCATGCAGCTGGGTACAGTACGCGGTGTTCACACTAAACACAAGAACTGGACTTGGGGTCAAATGTACTTAGATCCGTGACTAAGTTCATGGAGTGAAAGCCACCTCACTGCATTATATTACATTATATTTTTATATTTTGAAGTGTCACCTGCCTCCTGAATTTAGTGTTTTCCTTTTCATAAATAAAAAAGTTTTATTAACTATTATATAACTTTTTTGAGTTGGCTGCAACCTTTACTGAAACAAAACTTGTGACACACATTTATCTCTCCTTACAAATGTCATTTGGCACAGCTGAACCTTTGTAATTATAATCACATTTTGTAACTTTGAAAAGTCCATTGTTGCAACATCACTCGTCTGATTCTGATTAAACTTAGAGAGATGATGAATCATACTGCTCCTTTCCAAAAAGGCTCCAAAGGGACAACTTGTTTAATGTGTTGAGCTAAAACTGTACATAGAGTATATTACTGTATAGATATTCAGGCTTTACATTTGACAATTTTATTGCGATGAAATTGGTTAAAATTGTACTTTATATACTTTAAGAGTTCAGTGTTCCCCTAGAAGTCATTTTTGGCAAGGCAAATTTAGGTTTTATACATGAGTGTAATCCTAGATAGCGCATCAGCGACATTGTACAGTAACATTAAGGTAAATAATCACCATTTTGCTTATGCGACAGCCAACTATGGCACACAGCTCCTCTCCTATTACTTCATCTGGTCTCCTACAGCATTTCCTCCATCACTCTCTTTGCTCCTCTGCTTTCTTTTACTCCTCCTGTTTCTGTTTTAGAGAGAGGGAGGGCTGAAGGAGAGAAAGGAAGACAAGGGTAAAGGAGAAAAAGAAAGAGAGAGTATGTAAATGTAGACAGATGGTAAATACTTCCCTCCTGTAGGGAGCCATGTCAGACTGCAGAGCACTGCTGCACTCTGCATGACAAGATCAGGCAGGCAGGCTGTGTGTGTGTGCATGCGTGCGTGTGAGTGTGTGTGTGTGGCTAGGCAGGCAGGCAGACTGTCAGTGAATGTAGGTGAAAGGGCTTTGCTGTCAGAGTGAGGCAATGCAGAGTCGAGCAGAGCAGGGATAAACTATAATCTACACTCCCCCGCCATCTTTCCCAAGGGGGTGGGGTGGACAGGCGGATCGATGTGGGAGGAAGAGGGGAGGGCAGTATGAGAGAAAGATACAAAAGTCTGTTGACTAACTTTCAGAGTAAAGGCAGTGCTTTCTATAGGACTCTCAAGCACTGATCTGTTTAGTATCACATTTGTAGCCTTGAAAGGTGGCTGTAAAGACAAGAGCAGCTGGATTCATGTTGGTAAAAATGGATTATTGTGCTCATGCTCAAACCCATGCCTGTCCATAGAGCTTGAAAATGTGATATGGAAGTTGTGTATTGAGCCATATTTTGGTGAAAATTGTAATACATATTATCCAGTCATGTCTGTTTGTAATCTGGATGTTTAAGAGGCCTTTCAAGGAACAAAAAGTAATTGTCTTTTCTGCCTTGTACATTTTTTCACCACATAGTGTAAAATGCAGCTTCAACCAAAACAAAAACCCAGCGAAGAAAGTCCTTAATTCCCACTTCTCCCTGATTTTGTCTTGAAACCATTTCTACTCTCCATTTATCAAAATAACATTTATGGTTTCAATGCTGCTGTAAATTAACACATATAGTATATCTATACGCTGATGACATTATTTTATATTTATAAGACCATAAAGCCTAATAGTCCTATATTGTATATATACTATATTGTCTATGCACTAAATATATAGACATACTAAATACTTAAAGTTTTCTAGAAAGAAAAAATCCATTGCTGCTTGTTTGACTGACTGCCATTTTTAAAACCTATGTACACAAGATGAGATATACAGCTGATTCATTTAACAGGAGTTTGCAATTTATCATGTCAGGAAACTCATGTCAAGTTTTTTTGTTTGTCTTTATTTGACAGGACAGCTGAAGGGAGAAAAGGGGGGAGAGAGAGGGATGACATGCAGCATAGGGCCGCGGGTCAGAATCAAACTCTGTGGTAAGTACATGGGGTGCACGCTCAACCAGGTGAGCTACCAGGGCAACTCCTGTCAAGTTTTATCCAATTTTTGTGACAATGCGCATTTTAGTGTGGCAGTGTGGCCCTGCTCATGCATTGCTCTGGGACAAATCTGAAAATCTGAACAAGGTTGACACACAAGGTTGACTGTCACTGAGCTCACAATCCCCTGTGGCAGAGCCTGAGACACACATTTGATGGACAAAAACATATTTGAAGTAGCTATTGTTGATCTCTATAATTTTTCCTGTGTTCAAACCCAATGACTATAATATTTATTTATTGAAACTTCCATATACCAGTCAGTTTGTGTACTCTCTCTCTCATTCTCTTAGAAACACCAGAACATACAGACCTCTGTATTTCTTTGCTTGTGCTGGTTGAACTTAGCTGTCTAGTCTGGTTTTAGTGGATTGTTTTTGTTGTTGTTGTGTTTACCCACTTCCGTCTAGCAGATATGAATACACCTTGTACTTTTGGGTTTGTGGTGTTATACATAAACACTGTCAGACCAAAACCACAGCTTTCAAACGCACAACTAACCATAACATTAACATTTGTGTATTGCATCTTTTTAGAGCACATCAATAATAAGATTGGAGTTGGAAATGGATTTTAAATGAACTGTTCATGCTTTGGAGAAAGCTGCTCAAGACAGAGCTATAGAAAGATAAAGATTCAGTGAGTGTGATTGTGTTATGTGAGTTTTCCGCTGGCATAAACTGGAAGGGACAATCAACAATCACAGACAGGCGGGCGTGGGGATGAAGGAGTTGGTGGGGGAGGTTCAGCAGAGAGAGAGAGGGAAGGAGAAAAATGAGTCAGTGCTTGCTTGTGTGCTTGGTTAGATCAGATAATTAATTGCTGACTGGAGAATGGGGAGAAGGGGGAAGGGGAAGAAGGCTGAGGTCACTTTAGGCCATCTTGTCTCACAGAAATAGGCTGATGAAAACAGCAATACTAAATATAGGGCAGAACACAGAAACTGAAATCTATATAAACCTTTATTTATTGAAATGCTAAAGGAAAATCTTGACAGCGTTTTGTCCTGCATCACTGTTCAGTTCCATATGGTATTCATATTTGTAACTGCCCAATGCCTTGATACCAGGTGCCCTGTGAAATGTATGACCACTCGTAGAGCTACGGAACAGGAAAACAGGTTGTGTTGGAGACATGTGAAACACTGACTGACCACTTCCCAGTTTACGGATAGTATGTAAAAGTACACAAAATTCACGGTTCAGTATATACCTCGGTTTTGGTGTACGTTTTTTCAGTACATCTGGGAAAAAACTATATGTGCAATAGCTCATTCCGTAGGGTCTCGGCTTAGGAACTGGGGGGTCACTGGTTCAAATCCTGTACGGACCAGGTATGTTAGAGTAGTCACTAGAGTTGTGCACACCAAACCCACTACTGGGCAAGCACTGAAACCCATGGGCAGCCCCCTCACTCTGACATCTCTCCAATTAGTGCATGTATAGGAACTCACCAACTCTCTCTGACTTGTCTGAATTAGAGATCCCTCAACTGGACTTGCCCCTTCTTTCCAGTTGTTACATTTAGCCAGTGAAGGACTTGGGCTTTTGAGGGGCCTATGATGATGACTTTGATGTCGTAAAGTAGCATGGGACCATGGGAGTTGTATTGTATTGTATTGTATCTGATGTGACTCAGGCAGAAATAACATTTACGGACGAGTTAATATAATACAGTTTTATTCACAATATGTTTATTCAAGTTTATTTACGTTAAGTCATTTAATTCTAATATCTGAAAGTAACGTTAGCACCTGCTTAGCCTCTTACCATCAGATGAGTCTACTGCCCATAAATCTACGGTAGCAAATGTTATGTGGCAAATATAACTTTATGGTCGTTTATGATTGTTTAACAATCATTCTTGTACACACAAGCATTTAAAACTCAGCGGCTTCTCGGCTACCTCGTATTCTGTAATAAATTCCTCTACCAGCCATATGTAATTAACTGTTGACAAAATTACTGAAATTGTGTCTGTGGGTAATTTCAAAATCACTAGCCCCGTGTGAACAGTACTTAATCTAAATAAAGCCTTCAAAATGAACACTAGTTTCAACATGTAACAGTAAAACTAGAAAGTCAACAGAAGAGCATTTAAAACATCCAACATCAAACATTTGAAACAAATACTATCATGAATACACTTAAAGCTATAGTGCGTAGTTTCTGTCTCCCCCATGAGGAAATATAAGTAATGACAACAAAACTGTGGCGCGTCCACATGATACAAGCCTTCCGTGATTGCCTACAGCCCCCACCGCTCCTCCACGCAGTTGCTAGTAGCCAAGGAGGACACGGAGGATTAAAAAAACATGACGGACTCTTCAGAAGAGGTAATTATCTTCACTTGAGTTTCTGTGTGCGAACAATCTTCTGAACATAGCCATACTGAGATATACAGACAGAGTTGTGTGGCGCTGATAGTCTTAATTAGCTTTGTAGCAACTCATTTGGCAATGGCTTGAATATAACAGACGTTCATTATTATCAAAAAGTTACGCACTAAAGCTTTAAGTGCAGGATTTATACATTTACCTTTTTAAACCTGATGTCCTAAACTGCTGTGTGTGTGTGTGTGTGTGTGTGTGTGTGTGAGAGAGAAAGAGAGAGAGAGAGAGAGAGATGGCGACGGGGTGGATGAGGGTGGTAGCGTTCAGGGACTGGGAGGAAGGCATAAATGGTGTGAGAAAGTGATTCCCTTAATTGCATGTCCTAATAAAACAGGAGGTGTGTGTGAGAGAGGGAGGGACAGATCATAATATTGGAGATGGAGCAGTGTGGAGGGGAGGGGAAAGGGAAGGAAGAGGGGATGGATGAAAACAAGAGAAAAAAGGTGAAAGACAGAAACAGAAGGGCAGTGGTGACAGATAGCGATGCTAGCATGGATTGATGATCCCCAATGATTCCTATTTGTGGGAGAGCTGGTTTTTGCAGGACCAAAATGCATGTTTTTATTTGTAGAAAAAGGCTACAAATAAAAACAAATAAGGATCATATGGACATATAAAACAACTGATTATATAAACACTCAGAAGTATTGATTTGAGATGCTGCTTATGAATAAATCACATTAAAAAGTCCAGCATTTACAGGATGTGAAATAGCAGCTGCAGTCTTAGCATTAGATAAATTACATAAATAGTACAAACCGAGTTAGGACCTCTAAATATAAAAAAACTTTTAAAATGTTTTTTGTCTTTCAAGTATGTGTGTATATATATGAGAGTGCTGTAGGCTGTACAGGACTCTTACTGTGATGATTGTGTTGACAGTAGCAGAAATAAGAAATGGAGATGATTACAAGAATACTTTACTGATTTAGCATTGCATATCTGTAACAGAAAAAGGATCAAATCGATGCAGAAGCGGAGATTGATTCACACATTTGTCTTCCTTGTCAAAATCCGGTGCCACATTAACCGCCGCGCAACGAGGCCGCCCACAGCTCAGTCTGAGATTCAGGTGTGTTAGTAGTGATGAGGAGCAGATACAATTGGTGGATTTCCCCTTTAAAGCATTAAAATCAACAGGCAAAACATATACTGTATTAACAGACGCGCACTTGTAGTAGTCTAACTATCATCCAAACTGCAGCTGTGAGTTACGCCAAACTCAACAGATAGCAAGGAATAGCATCTACAAGCTAATGAGCACTGAGCCGACTGTCTAACTCTGATACATAAACAAATTAAGCGAGCCTCAAAGCCCTAAGGCTGTATCTTTGGTATTCTACGGCTGAATTTCGGATAGGTACAAGAAGTTTCGAGGGAAGCAAGTAAGTACGGGTCAGGCTGAGTTAAGCATTTGGGTACTTAAAGCTATTGTAAGCCCTGAGGGGACAACGTGTCAGTCTCTACTCGCTTAAAGCAAGCAGAACTTTGTCACACAGTACTTATTGAGTCTGTAACCCAGTGTAAGGGTTTAATTTTCCCATTCCAATCACCAGCAGTTATTGGGCGGGATAAGGTGAGAGCTTTTGTCAATGTGGGATTCATGGGGTGAGGCTGTAGCTATTTCCTGGAAGCAGTACATCATTGCAGACCCAGTAAACCCAACACAAAAAAGGTTTCTTGGTTCCTTTTCTTTTGCCAGCACTTATGGGGATGGGCCGATGTGAGAGGAGGGATAGAAGGCAGAGTACACAGCCAGACAGCGAGCGCTGGGTAAGAGCTAATGGATAACATCCCCCTAGACCACAAACTACTTCCACCTAGACATGACTGGTATTCATCTTGGGTGCACTCATCATTCAGGTCACGTGAGCTTACTAATACAATTGTTACAGCTATGTGTGGCAAAAAGAAAGCAGTGCCCTTAAGAAGCCTTGGCTGCTTGTAACTTTGTTTTGTTTTTTACCATCAAAAGGATACATTCATTTTGAGACTAGTACTAGTACAGAAACAAACTAGATCTTTGCCAAGATCGAGCGACACACAGGGCACGGTTAATGCTGAATCAACACAAAATGGACGCCTGGATGTGAAAAAAAAGTAGTAGTTACTGTATGTAGTTATGATTTAAAATCAGAAACAAGAAAACATCTGTCAGCTGTCAGGTGTAGTATTAACGACGCAGAGACAGTCAGAACAACTTCCAGACTGAGATGTATGAATGTAGTGGATTCTAAATTTAAAAAGAAGCTGTACTCTCATGTAGTCTGAAGTGTAGCTGCACAGGGAGCGGCCAGCACTTGAAAAACTCCACATATCATGAATCATGACTCAAGGTTAAGTACGCAGCAGCTCACATTAGAACAGTGCTGGGAAGCATGTTAGCTAAGTGTGGCAAAAATGACTTTCAATGTTATGCAGCATCTTATATCAAGCAAAACACTATCAAGCTATTGATTATATTAGTCTAGGATAAGCCACGTCAAACATAAGAACAAGCATGAGCAATAAGCTTGGTAACACACTGATGTTAGCGTTAGCCCAAAGCACCACTATGCCTAGGTCAATACAGCTTCACAGGCCTGCTAGCATGGCTGAGGCATTAATTTGGCCGGACGATGTTACCAATCTCACCAATATGATCCGGACCCGGCGCTGCGAGGGGGTGAGAGAGGGCTTTGCCCCCTCAGTTGTATTTTTTGCCCCCTTTGTTTGAGCATCATACATCAAGTACAAAAAGATAAGACACACAGAGAGAGAGAGAGAGAGCACTCCAGCCGTCTTCTCACTTCATTAACCCAAAGTTCTTCATTCATTTTAGCATTAATTCATTTTAGCCTACTTTACTGTATGAAAAAAAATTGCCCCTCCCCCCCAATTTTTACCAGCCCCCTTAGTCAACGTATCCTGGTGCCGGGCCTGATTGATCACCTCACAATATTATTTCCCTGTCGGCGCTTGCGAGCTCCAGCACCCATGGGTGATTGTGATCTATGGCAGTGGTTCCCAACCAGGGGTACTTGTTGTGCCGAAGATGGTACTTCTCGTTGATTGTAGAGTAGCTCAATTAATTAGAACATTTTGAAATTATGATTTGATTAAAAAAAAGAACAAATCAACTTTTTTTTTTTTTTTTTTTTTAATTTTTTTGGGCATTTTTAGGCCTTTATTTGACAGGACAGCTAAAGACATGAAAGGGGAGAGAGAGGGAGAATGACATGTAGCAAAGGGCCACAGGTCAGAGTCGAACCCAGGCCTGCTGCGTCAAGGAGTAAACCTCTATATATGGGCGCCCGCTCTACCAACTGAGCAATCCGGGCGCCCACGTGTCCACATATTAACATTAAGTCAACTGTAACACCTGAACACCATACATGGCAGTTATGTAGGAGAAAACTAGTTAGGAAATGAGCATAGGAGTTTAAACAGGTGGCTAAAAATAATGATTAAATGGTAGAAATAAAAACAGTTCAAATGATAAGTTATAAGTACTGGATAAACGGTTGAAATAGTTAGCTAAATTTAATGTCAGTGGATTATTGGTTTAATATTCAGCTTCCTTCTAAAAGCTGTTTCATGCTTCTTGCGTTCAGCGCGGTGCGGACAGCGATATGACGCAAAGAGGGCCTGGCCTGTGCGCAGAGTGTCTGCAGAGGGTCTGATTGCCGAGCCGCGCACCTCCAAGATTTTGTAACAATGCAGACACGGTTGCGTAGATCGCGTTGCAATGATAGTCTAAAGGAGAGAACAAGACCGTTCTTTGAGCCGCTCTGAACGCAATCACTATGAAAGACCAGATCGTTCGCGGCCGCTTTAAGTAGTAGTAGCCTAGTAGCCTCGCTGCATGTGACGCCACTTAACACTAACTTACACTTGGCAGCAAGTAACATTAGCCTACCGTTAGCGAGTAGCCGCACACAGTTAAAATGCTGACTGCTAAACGGTGTAAAGTGGGACTGTGTTTCACTGAAAAGGATTCCAACACCGAGACATAGAGCAGTCTGCAGCTAAAGACAGTGCAGTTGCACTGTAGGCACTTCCGTCAGAAAAAACAACACAGACGGGACTTTATGGTACGTTCACTTGCAATAAAAAAAAAAAAAAAACTGAACGAAATCCTTGTGGTGCATTCAAAGTTATTGTAAACAAAGCCTTTTGCCATATAGTGGTTGTTTTGGCCATTTAACAGCAGTTTACTGGTGAAATAAGTTATTGTTACAAGTTTACAATCAAATAAATCATTTAAATTTGAGCATATGGCCTTAGCAATAAACACGCTGTTCTTTAATGTCACAGACTGTAGTTTTGTGCTCTACTTTAAAAGAGAGAGAGAGAAAGAGAGAGAGAGTGAGAGAGAGAGAGAGAGAGAGAGAATGTGGAGTCTAACATGGAGAAAATTAGAGAGTTAGAGAGGGAAATATGGGACAGCATAATGAGGGAAATGAGATAAAATTACAGGAGGAGGGGGGGGGAGGAGAAGTAAGGAATAGGAGCAAATGCGTGTGAAATTGCGGATAGGAGAGAATAGCAGAGGAGCAGAGGAAATATAGGGTGAAGTGTGTAGGTGTGAGCTGCAGAGAACACGCAGGGTGATGGCAGGCTGTGCTGCATGATCAGCACTGCTATTTATAGATCTGTGGAAACAGGCAAAGGAAGACAAGTCCAGCAGCACTGCAGACCTGCGCTATTATCAGCCTTAATATAGTCTCATGTTATACCTGGTTCAGTAGAGAGGGGTATCTGTATCAACTCGAGAGAGTGCGAGTATATACTAGGGCTGCTCGATTCAGGAAAAATCATAATTATGATTATTTTTGGTCAATATTGAAATCACGATTAAAAGACGTTGCGATTGTACTTAAAAAACAGTGAAAGGGTTGAACAAATCAAAAGTGAAAACACCACGAACTGTGAAATTTTCTTAATACTATTGTCGTTTGAACTTTTTTTTTCATTCAGAACACAAGAAAATGTATGAGTTGACTTGCAAAAAATAATGTTCAAAACATAATTTTTTTTTCTCAAACAATCTGTTTTTGTGATCACTAGGAGCTGAAATAAAATTATTTCCGATTAAAATTTTGATTAATTTTACAGCCCTAGTATATACTGTACATATCAATGGTTTCGGACAATGAGCTAAGGGGTGGACACCATGCTGAGCTCTCTGGTCCTCAGTTCTTGTTTAAAGCCATGTGTTCGCAGGTTTCTGAATTGGGACACAGTAGTCCTGCCATATCACATTTCTGCACATTTACAACACCAGAGTGTGCTGGAGTGATACTAAATTATGCAGCAAAGGACACATTACTTAGCTATTTTAGTACCTGCAATTACGAAAGACAAGCCGCTAGCACCTATGGGTACAAGACACTCTTAACTAGGGGTTAACGCTACGCTCACACTACGATATCATCACAATACTTATGTCACGATACGATATTATTCCAATTTTAAACATATTGCAATATTCTGTGATATATTGCAATTATTACCTTTTTTTCCAACTTCAGATTTTTTCCCAATTTCATACACAGGAAACTTTGTCAGCATCTGTTTTTATCTAAAAAGATACAGTACAGGCCAAAGGTTTGGACACACCTTCTCATTCAATGTGTTTTTTTTATTTTCATGACTATTTACATTGTAGATTCTCACTGAAGGCATCAAAACTATGAATGAACACATATGGAATTATGTACTTAACAAAAAAGTGTGAAATAACTGAAAACATGTCTTATATTTTAGATTCTTCAAAGTAGCCACCCTTTGCTTTTTTTGATAACTCTGCAAACCCTTGTTGTTCTCTCAATGAGCTTCATGAGGTAGTCACCTGAAATGGTTTTCACTTCACAGGTGTGCCTTGTCAGGGTTAATTAGTGGAATTTTTTCCCTTATTAATAAAAAAGCAAAGGGTGGCTACTTTAAAGAATCAAAAATATAAGACATGTTTTCAGTTATTTCACACTTTTTTGTTAAGTACATAATTCCATATGTGTTCATTCAAAGTTTTGATGCCTTCAGTGAGAATCTATAATGTAAATAGTCATGAAAATAAAAAGGAAACTGAATGAGAAGGTGTGTCCAAACGTTTGGCATGTACTGTACATTTCTCTTTGTTCATATCACTTCAATTATATTGCTGTAAAATGGGATTGTGAAGCAGAAAAACTGACCAACACATATATAATAAAAGATCTATACTTGGCGTCTGTGTATCAATACAGTATTGCCACGGAAAATATCGCAATACTAAGCTGTATCGATTTTTTCCCCCACCCCTACTCTTGACAAAGTACAAGACACTGAATCACACTGGAGGGAACACGTTCTGTGCAGTAGGTACAAGATTGTACAAGACACTCAATCGTAGGGTAAAATTTGGAATTGCTACAGCTCTACACAGTTACACCAAAGAAGATACTTAAAGCTTTAGTGCGTAACTTTTTTATATTAATGAATGTCCGTTACATTCAAGCCATTGCCATATGAGCTGCTACAAAGCAAATTAAGACTATCAGCTCCACACAACTCTCTTTGTATTTCTCAGTATGGCTATGTTCCGAAGATTGTGGTGTCCGGCGACTTTCGCGTAGAAAGTCGAGTGAAGACAATTACCTCTTCTGAAGAGTCCATCATGTTTTGTTAATCCTCTGTGTCCTCCTTGGCTTCTATTAACTGCGTGGAGGGTGCGCGGTCACAGAAGGCTTGTATCATGTGGATGCGCCGACAGTGTTGTTGTCATTACTTATAATTAATCATGGGGGCGGCAGAAACTACGCACTATAGCTTTAATTAAACAGGGTAGGATACTCTTTTAGGAGAGGAAATGATCCAACTCGCATCTCCTCGGTCTCATCCTTCTTTTGATTTCTCTTCTCATTGTCTCTAAACAGAACACCAGTGCCAAGGTCAGTTGAGCGGTGTGAAAATAAAATCTAACATTACATTCTCACCCTCATCCCATCTGAACAGCTCATGCTTAAACACTCTGACTCACTAATAAATACTCCAGGGTTTTTAGTCTTGTGCTTGTTAGTATTATTATACTGATTACATGTTTTGCAGTGACACCTATGAACACGGCTCGGTTTATCCACAACTAACACCAACAATGAGTACATTAACATCATTGTAAAGCAGTGTTGGCTTGCTACCAACAAAAGCTAACATTCACATAACCATAAACATTTATAGGCCACACTGGTTGCATTTGGCTACATCTCAAGGAAATAATTCCATGATTAAAAAAACTAGTGCCCTTTTTCATAATCTATTTATAGAAGATATGAATGTTATACTGTTTTGAAAACATCAGATCTTCAGCTTCCAGAATCTATAAATAATTGTATGTGGTCGGAACTGTGTCTTATTATGAAGTATTTTAACAATAGATTCTTAAAAATAAAGAAGAAGTTGAGATCCAAACTTGACATGTTTGGTACCGCTAAAAACTACAAAGTCTGGGCTTTAAAATGACACTGCTTTTTCCTTTGGGAAACTAGCAGTCAAACTTTGCATTTTACAGTCAGCATAGAGACTTTGTAACAAAAACAAGAAGGCTATAAGCAACAGATAAACATTTAGTTAAATAACAGTTACGTGTTCGCTATTCGCATTGTGTATGCGTGAGTGTGCTGAATCTGCGTACTGTAGGTGGAAGGTAGCAGAGCTTTATTGATTTGAGCATTCTCTCAATAAGCAACCAGAATGGATTTGATAATAAAGACCGATGTACTGATTTTTGACATAGTAAAAGTGGGGGAAGGGGCCTGCTGTGTGACTTCTGTTCTATAAAATTTGCAGATAAGTAGCTTCCCATTCATTACATAATATACAGTAGAAACTGCTCCAGCAAAGCATGTGGTGCAGAAAGAGTAAAATCCAAACCTCCTTTCCCAATGTCCCCAAAAGGCATAAGGGTCATCTGTTTTAATGGAGGAACCCATTAAAACAGATCCCATCTGAAAGTAGTGCAGATGGACAGGAGCCAGCGGGTGGTTGAGGAGCTGGGGACAACGAGGCCATGTGAAGGCGAGGCAAAGA
The DNA here is from genome assembly GCF_004354835.1 of Perca flavescens. Taxonomy (NCBI): domain Eukaryota; kingdom Metazoa; phylum Chordata; class Actinopteri; order Perciformes; family Percidae; genus Perca; species Perca flavescens. Next base: position 7,399,383 of record NC_041339.1, on the reverse strand, counting down.
AGGAACATTAAGAAATTGGATGAATTAATGATGAAGCTGCAGGAAGGCGGCCTTGAGCCGAGAGAGAGTGTGTATATGTGTGAGAAAGACACACACCCTCCCACACACACAAAAAGATAAACGCGGTGGAAAAGGGGGAGAACCGTACAGAATGAGAGAACCAGAAATAGCTAGTGTGGAGCAGATTGTGTATGTGAAAGAGGTTGAGACGGGCTCAGTGCCAGCTTGATCCGAGCAGCAGAGGCAAGTCTGTATCAATACTAGGTATTTATCATGACAGACAAGCTTTAATCTAAGGTTGAAGCTATAGCATAGCAAAAAAACTAAACGTAAACTGTCACCAAATCAATTTCCTGTCTAGCATGCGTGCTATGGCAGTATGTTTGTATTATATGAGGGAATCTGAAAAAGCTCAAGGCTTATGCGAGGTGTTGACTTTTGTTCACCACAGTGACACTTTTAGTTTAGGGCTGGAGCTCCAATTTTATTCCCCTCTGTCAAAAGTTGTCATGCAGAAACAGCCACTGAAAGAGGAAGCTGAGGGGAAGGAAAAAGAGAAGTGCTGCAGCAGCTGTTTGGCAGTCCATCAGCTCGGATGACATCAGAAATCCATCTGAATTGGACTGAGCCGTGTGAAACCCCTTCAGTAAATGATGAAAATCCAACTTTACAACACACTCTGCTCATTAGTTTCCTAATTATTTGAAACTATGCAGACCCACAGTCAAACTAATTCAGTGGACACGGTATTGATATAACCAGGGTGCGATTTGTGAATAAAAACTGAGGGGAGGGGGTGATGTTCTTTTATCGTGCACAACAAAACATGTAAAAATGAAATCCCTCTTCTAATAAAAAGGAAATAGAACCACTCAGCCAGGCATGCCAAAACACTTATCTATGAACTTCAATGGAAATATCAAAATGAAATAGCACAACGTGGTGTCAACATAAAATACAGTCCTTTCAAGCCGGGGAGCGGTGTTTCCTGGCAGAAAAACGTTCACCCAGGAAACGCGTGTTCGTTCCAATGGAGTGTTTTAATTCAAACCACAATCTTTTTCCTAAGCTTAACTAGTCGTTTTGGTGCCTAAACTTAACTGTCTCTTAACTTTTTCTGGCTGAACTCCACTACTACGGCCCCTGAAAGGACCGTCATCTGGTGGTGCCTGTAGCCGGCTCACAGTCACCTAAATACATCTACTAACTGCTGCTCGTATTTTATCGTTCTATCGTTAACGTTATGTTACTTCAATTGATAATATGATCTATTGGTCTATTGGTGAAGTAGTATCTTTGAGGGGGGATAGGCTTACATTTTGTCTCCCAGGTTTATTGCCAAGTAGGTTTTCACATAAAACTAATTTCCTATAGTGTTTTGCTAAAGAACAAAAGAATCACAATAAAAATATGAAAAAATATTGTTAACATTATAATTTTTCTTTTTTAATGAAGAGCTGAGCAGTTTTGTGTAGGAATGTGAAACATATTATCCAAGGAATGTGCGAAAGATCACAGTATAGAGTATAGAGAATATGTGCAATATGTACAGAGATTATCATCCAAAAGATGTGCATTGATCGGTCAACATGTCCTGTCGATGTAGCGGGATGAGACTCAGTATAGACTTACAAGACATGGCTAAACAATTTAACAAAATGTTGAACTATTCCTTTTAATTGTTTCTAAATGGCAGATAAATTGTTGGTTTATTAAAGGTGCCGTAGGTAGGATTGCGAAGATCCAGGATTTAGCCCAAAAATCGGAACACTGACATCTTCTCATTCCCTCCCCCTTTTCCGCTAAAGCCCAAAAAGGTCTCCTAAGCCCCTCCCCCCACAAGGGAGAATGAGCTCATGCGCATGAGCAGTGATTGACACGCAGTTAGACACCCCCCCTGGCCCTGATTGGTGCATCTGAACAGGGAGCGGTGGATTCTTGCCAAGGGGGTAAGCCAGCCTCCACAAAGCGTAGCTCCTATGGAGCCATTTTGTTGCTATCAAGCCATCACCCCCCCTTAGCATCCCATTGACTGCCATTCATTTTGGCGTCACTTTGACAGCGAATAACTTTACATCTGAAGCGTTTAAAGACTCTATTTGTCCAACAATATATAAAAGGCTCCATTACCTTGTATCTCACATTATGGCTTCGTAGCAGACGTTTTAGTAAAAATAGGCTAACAATTGTGTCATAGCACGCGACTTAGAGTCGCATAGTAGAGGAATTACCGTATAGTACAGGAGAAGCTCGCAGGCAGTTTCGACTTACATTAGCTGTTTGAGTTTAACTACTAATGTTAACTAGCATTTTAGTTCGCAATAATTCGCCTGTGCATATGTTATCGCCTAACATATACCTACGCTCTCCGTCTCTGCAAGATTGGGAATGATTGAGATTTCTCGTGGCACAGCTACCAGAAGACTTAAACTTTCAGACAGGTAGCTCATGTCACATCTACGTTGTCTCTCTCAATTCTAGGCTGCGCATTAACGCTCAGCCCTCACCAGAAAAGTGCTTCTAATAGCCTTCACTGGTCTCCGTCCAGAGTCTATTTGGTTGCTGTGTCCATTGTTTTTACTGTCTAAATCCCACTACAGTCTAGATGGTGCCAGATTTTTTTTTTTAATACCTGCTATGTAGTTCTACTTGAACATAGGGTCAGTTTCAGCAAATATTAGTTTTGTAAGTCTTATCTCCTTTAAGAGCCTGTATGATGCCTTTACTAATGTACTGTATGTTCCAATGTTCAATCTTTATGTATTTCGTTATATTTGTCAGCAAAATAATGAAAGTGCAGGAGCTGCCAGGTGGCTTTTCTCTTTACAACGGTGCCAGCGCAAATTTCCAGCCTGCCAGAGAAAGTGTGTGCATGGAAAGTGAATGAGTAACCGTCTCTCTACAATATTATGGTCAAGGTGCCTTTAAAGTTGCTGCAGCATAGTATAGAATAGAATAGTAGAAGATGTGGTTGTACTGGAAACAGCATGATAGTGAAGGTTGGTGTAAGGCTGACAAAGACCATGGTCAGTCCACCTGTATTAAGAAGTAAAAATTAACACATAGTGAATTAAAATCTCATCTGTGATATTTGATAAAATGCCTCAACATAAATAAAGCCAAGTGTGCACTCACTGTATACAGAAATGTGTGTGTACATGTATCTGTAAGCAGGCACCGACATGATGTTGTGTGACAGATCGAGGCCACTGTGAAGCAATCGTGAAAGAGTGGCTTGAGTTATTGATTTTGGGATCAACAGCTGCACAGATAAAACACACACTGGAGCACAGGGTGGTGTGTACATGTGCTTGCACTCACACTAAAAACCACACACACACACAGAGACGCATCCATCCTCTCCCACGTTGTATGTTCACATATGATATGACACTATCACACTTTCTTGTTATGTCTTAGAAATTTGAAATCCCATCTGTCAGGTAGTGGTCTCATTTCCAACAACCTGTGCTGCATCTAGGTCACAGAGCCTGTAAGATTTTACAGAGGGCACCTCCGGCAACTTCACTGCACTATACTGTATAAGGGTAATTTCAGTATTTTTCAACTTGGACCCTATTTCCCCATGCATTGGTGTCTAAGTAACTACCGTGAACGCTAATCTTTGAAATTGGTTGAGTATTGAACGAGAACGCTGTAACCAGCAGCCGCGAACCAGGCTGCAATGTAACCCTATATGGCAAATATGCATCGTCAATTCTGTCCACTGACTGTTTTTGCCACTGACAGGCTCAGATTATTATATAGGCTACACATATTATAAGTGTCTGACAACGATATGGAAAATATCCCTACATAGATAGACCTTTTTGTTAAAGAGTAAGATCCTTTTTTATTTAACCAGAAACAGCTCAGAAATTGCTATCACCAGACTCCATTCAAATAAACAATACTTTTAGCGTATATAGAGCCAACACATTTTCACATGTAAATGGGTGAATGAAGGGTTTATTTCAACCAAACCAGAGTGGTGATTGTTGAAACAAGATGGACCAAGACGGCTTTTGATTTATTTAGTTTCTGTTGACTTTGAATGAAGTGTGTTTAACGATAATAAAATAAGGATGAACTCAGAGTAGAGCCGCTGCTCCTTTGCTTCGAAAGGAGCCAGTTGAGGTGGTTTGGGCATCTGGTAAAGATGCCCCCTGGGCACCTCCCTAAGGAGGTGTTTCGAGGCACGTCCAGCTGGGAGGAGGCCTTGGGGAAGACCTAGGACTAGGTGGAGGGATTATTTCTCCACCCTGGCCTGGAAATGCCTTGGGATCCTGCAGTCAGAGCTGGTTAATGGCTCGGGAAAGGGAAGTTTGGGGTTCCCTGCTGGAGCTGCTGCTCCCACGACCCAACCCTGGATATGCGGACAATGATGGATAGATGGATGGATGGATGGAGGGATGGATGGATGGATGGATGGATGGATGTTGTTCCTATCAGTCACTTTTATGCCTTTAATGTCTTCAGAGTTAGAAGAGCGAAACAGTCACAGCAGATAACAGACTTCATTTAACACCTCCAACCTGCTCAAGGAGAAACAAACAAAAATGTAGTTGCTGCAATGCCTGACTTTTCATTATCAAGATAAGATAAGATAAGATATACTTTATTGTCCCCGAAGGGAAATTTGATTTGGACTCTGTCCGTTCCGCAGCTTTACAAAGACAACACAAAATACAGAAAATAAGCATTTCTCAACACATACTCTCATGCAGCACAAAACATGCTTTCATATATTAGGCAGATACCTATATAGTAAGCACATTAACTCCTCCTTTCATTGGCAGTTTCTAATTGACGACCCTGTACGTATTGCACAAAATGACACAGTGCACTGACATAATGCACAACCCAAATAGCCTAAGTATTGCACAACTATATTGCACAACCCAAACAGCCTACGTATTGCACAACTATATTGCACAACCCCAATAGCCTACGTATTGCACAACTAACATATTGCACAACCCAAATAGCCTACGTATTGCACAAATGACATAATGCCCAACCCAAATAGCCTACATATTGCACGACTAACATATTGCACAACCCAAATAGCGTATGTATTACACAAAATAACATAATGCACAACCCAAATAGCCAACATATTGCACAAATGACACATTTCCACATAACCTATGCAGTACATAATGACATATTCAACAATCCAACAGCCCATGTATTGCACCACTAACATATTGCATAACCCCAATAACCTACTTATTGCACGATGACAGTGCACAACCCAGCCAGCCTACATGTTGGTGTTGATGAACTTAATGGACATAGGCACAAATGAGTGTTTATATCGGTTTAGCCTGCGTTTAGGAACCCTGAATCTTCTACCAGAGGGTAAAAGCTGAAATTCTGGGTGAAGTATGTGGGTCGGGTCGGAAACTATTTTTTGTGCCTGTCTGATAACCGACTGCTCATAAATTATCCAGGGGGACAGATGGTTTTTGACCCCATGATCTTCATAGCTGTCTGTACCTGACGGGCGATCTGTGATTTGGACTGTACTGTCAGGTTACCATACCAGGCTGTGATACCGTATTTTACAATACTCTCTAGTGTTGCATGATAGAACAACAACATACATTTTTGTTCGACTCCATACACTCTAAGTCTTCGCAGAAATTGCATCCTCTGTTGAAGTCTGGAACAAAGAGTATTCACGTGGTCCTTTCAGCTGAGTGCATTATCAATATGTACACCAAGGTACTTGTAATAGCTAACCTGAGTAATTAGTAAGTTGTAATGGGCCTATGGCCTTTGGGTCAAACACCATCTACTCAGTCTTGGTCACATTCAGCACAAGATAGTTGTTTTCGCACCACTGGACAAATTCCTCAATTTCCGTATGATACGCTGCTGGGCTTCTATCTTTATGCATAAGGCAGAGGATTGCTGTATCATCTGAGAATGTAATAATATAATTGTCATTGTGGAGTCTAGTGCAGTCGTTAGTATACAGTGTAAAGAGGACTGGAGAGCTGACACAGCCCTGAGGGGCGCCAGTGCTGATTGGCTTGGGCTCCGTGAGAGCATTATTCACTCTGACCTGTTGGGTACGGTTTGTTAAAAAGGTAAAATACCAGTTGAGAATAAAAGAGTTAACATTCATGTGTTTTTTTTTTTTGGATGAGCATGTGACAGAGTGTTAAAAGCTGAACTAAAATCAACAAACAAAATGCTTGGGGTCCTCAAGGTGTTTACTGACCAGATGTGAAAGGCTGTTCTGCTCTGTGCAAGCTCAGTATCACCTTCAGTTTACTTAAGCTAGCATTAGGAATAGCATATTTTCAGTTTAAAATTGAATTTACACATGGATGTTACATAGACAACTCTTGTCTATGTATGTCTAACATTTAGCAACCATCTTACGGTATTATGTAATAGTAACATTTTAGTATGGAACTGACAATAACATTGTAACAATAAAGCACAGTCAAACAAAAAAAAGCATAAAACAGATTTCAAAAAGAACCAGAAAATGAATTAAATGACTTCTGAAACATTAAGTGAAACCACCTAAATGTTCAATGAATGTCTTAATGTACTCTCTGCACAGATCAAGTCCAAGACTGATTAAACAAGCTTCAACTGATAATGCAACCCCTGATCTGTCCCTGTTGTTGTCCTGCTAGGATGCTTTCAGTCTCTCACTCAGGGAATGGAATGGGACTTTTGTCCCGCCTGTACCTGGACAGGATCAACCTTTCCTATTTTTAAACATCTCCTGTCGGTCTGTTCTTTGTCTCACAGCACAGCTAGTTGGCAGTCAGGCAGACTCCTGACTCCAGGGGCGGGGCTAGATGGGGGGGATACTGACGTATGATTGCCCCCCCCACCCCCAAATCCATTGGGCTAGAGTGCTGTCAATCTGACAATTGTGATTTCCATTGAATCAGTGTCATTTAGTATTCTGATAAACAATTTGTTTAAAATGAAAACAAGTTAAATTAATAATGAATGTGATATTTTATGTGATGTGATATTTCATGTGATGTTTTATTTAGCAGAATAACATTGTGTTGTTCTATCCTATCCAATCCCCTGGGCCCCCTCTTACTAATTATTGGTCCCCCCTGTGCCACCCCACTTAAAACATTCTGGAATCGCCCCTGCTTGACTCTGGATGAAGTAACGTTTTCTAAATGCAGGGCAGATATCGAAAGACAAATTTGACTTCCTCCCTCTGTGCTCCCATTGGGACCTTAATTAGAGACACGCTAGTGAAGTTTTGATGAAACAATACCCAGCGTAGCTCACTTCATTTCATCCTTGTCCCAACGGAGACCACCAGGAGAACAGATATATATTGATATTACCACACATTAGCCTTCCAGTATTGTCCAGAGCAAAGGCGTAGGTTTTGTTTTAGCATTTGGGGGGACACATTATATTCTGGGGATCGTCCTTCATAACATTTTAAACATCAAACACTAAATTTCCTGCATTCTGGTGAATTTTTATGCAACAATTGCTTTTATTTATGTAAAGGAAATGACTGTATTATTCTCCTGTTTTGTTTAGAACTTTCTGCCTATTCAGAACATCACAAGTGGGTTTTTTTTAGGAATCATGTACATCTCAAACAACAAATCTGTGAGAGAATAAGACCTTGATAAAGCCAGAAGCTCCAAAAGTTTAAATCTACATACATCACATCTTTATTTTTCACGTTTCTGTTGTGTTCTTTAACTCCCCGATGAAGCAAAGTAGACACCTGTTTAAACTACATGCTTTGAGCCCCCTGAACGGTTATTTTCTTCTTATTATAATCTACGCCTATGGTCCAGAGTACATTTGTTTGTACTAACATGAACAACCTCCAAATGTGATAGGACACAGAGAACAGATCAGAGAACAGATCCATCCTTTCTAGCTCTTCAACACTTGTCCATATCCATACATTTTTGCCACTTACCTCCAATACGTAGCCGTTATGTTTTGATACATATACTCTCAGGATTGATTTGTATTTGAGGTCAGAGTGAAACAATACAAGCTACTGCTGCTAATCGCCTTGAATGCTTATTGACATTGAATAATAAGTGAGGCTATTACAATGAGGAGAAGTGTTTCATGCATTCAGCTAGAGCTGGGCGATATGGAAAGAATCAAATATCATGATGTTTTTGAGCAAATACATTGATATCAATATTGCGGCGATATTGTAGGGTTGACTAATGGTGCTTTCACAAAATATTAACACAATGAGATTTTTGATAAATAATCATCAATAACGTGGATACAATGACTAAGTGGGTAAAGGCAAATAATAAAACAGCTAGAACAGTCTGGTAAGTTCAGAAAATGACATCACTTTACTGTAATGCAGCCTTTAAAACCAGGAAAAGACAACCCTTGTCATATCCCGATATTATGATATCCAAAATTCAAGACAATATCTAGCCTTATATATCGATATTGATATAATATTTTATATATTGCCCAGCCCTACATTCAAGTTCTTTATTTCTTTTCAAAATGTGTTTGAATTACGGTAGCATGTCAGCAATAGGAGTCTATCGTCTGCATCTCTTAATCAAATCAAATCTACCACAAATCGGTTCTGTTAATCTGTAATTATTTGGTAAAACAGTGAAACTTTAAAGCTGCATTATTTACTAGAGGGAAGAAAAACATGAACATCCAGCTGAATTTTAGCATTCATTTTGAGGCACCTGATGAAAGCAAATCCAGTATTCAATCTTGTTTTAGCAATGTCTGGATTTCTATGTGGCTCTTTAGCTGCTAAATGTTTGACATTATTTTGCTACACGATAACTTTGTCTGCCTTCCTGGTGCTGGACATATATGCTGCGTTCCAGGCAACCCGTAACTCGTGTTTTCACAACCTTCTACCCGTGAAAGTGCCCTGGAACGGCAGTCAAACCCGTAACTTACTACTCGTGAACTCGTACCAGATGGTTGTACTCCCAGTTACAGTTTTTGACGTCACACACACATTAACAATGGCGACCCCCGTTGATGCTGTACAGACGCCGTTTATTAACAGTGATAAGTTGAAATAAATAGACATAAATAGGCAACGTAAAGTAACCTAGATAGCTAACGTCAACATTAGGTAGCCGCTAGCTAGAAGGGTTTGTGGTGACTTTGCCTGGAACGCTACCAACTCGTGAGTCGTGACTTGAAGTCGTAACTTACGGGCTAAAAACTGTGTCTGTAACGCAGCAATAGTGTTCCAGCTTTTCTGCTGGAATTAGCTGCCTGCTGTGGCTGAAAATGGTTCATTGACTGGGATTAAACCATACAGTACATTGTCAGGCTGTAAAACTAAAAGAGGCTAAAAAGGCATTGTAGAGCTGCAGCGTTGGTCGGTTGGTGGTCGGCTCTATGGGCTTAATACAATGAGCTGCCCCATCTTTTCACGTTGCTTGTGATTTGATTAATTGTTAATGTGATAAATATTGATGTATTGAATAGTGGAGCGTTAAAAGGGACCCCCCCACACATGAATACACAGTATGTTGCATAAAAGTGATTAATGTTGCAACGGACTCTACTTTGCTGTCAGTTGGAATGAAGATGTTGTTAGCTTCACTTTTAGAAGAAGGAATCTGTGATCTACTACATCCACATTTGCTCTGCTTCCGAGAAATATTTGCTGAATTAAAACTCTATCATGATAGATAAAATCTGTACAAGATGTCAGCTGACAACACTTGTCGAGGAACATTTTCCTAGTACATGCAGAGTTAAAGTAGAATTGGGCATTTAGTATACATGTTCTCCTTCTGCATCTCTTCGTCTTCGACAGTCTAATGTGCTGCTTGTGTCCTTATGCAACTCTGCCAATGTCGGTTATAAATAGGAATGTAGCCCAGAGGGCTCACAGCTCACACACCAAAACACACACACACACACACACACACACACACACACAAGCTCACAGACACACATGAAAATACTGCTTAAAATACATTGTGTATAATGTCTTCATATTCAGCTGTTGTTATTTACAGTTTTTCTCAATTGTTTACACACAATTACTGGTACTTGAGACACTATGAGCACAACATGTAACTCATGCACCAACCCCCTTAACCAATTCTGCTGAACTACAAGCACAATTCCTGCTTTACACTCAAATTGCAGTTCTAAAACACACTTTTTTCAAAACACTACACACAATTTCTCTGCATTTGGCACAATTTTCATGCATACAATCTGTTGTTTTCACAAGAAACACACTGACATTCAAATATGAACCCTGACTCATCACATGGGCAAACACCCATCACACAGTTTTACAATTAGCAATCAGAGCTTTAGCATAAAAGGGCAACAGGTGAGCTTTTCTGTTTTGGAGCAATGGATGCCAACATTGGAAACAGAGGCAGAGCCAGAGGAGTGAGAGTGAGAGTAAGAGGTGGAGGACGGGGAGGACGGGGAGGACGGGGAGGACGAGGACGAGGAAGGGGAAGGCCAAGGACCGTAATCTCTGATGAGATCCGAGCCACTTTGGTTGATCATGTGGTCAACCATGGTCTAACAATGAGGGAAGCTGGGCAAAGAGTACAGCCAAATTTGAGCAGGTACACTGTAGCATCCATCATCCGGACTTTCCGAAATGAGAATAGGTAAGAAATACTCTCACTAGAAAATTGCAATACTACATATCAATACAGTACTCAGTGAGTACAGTAGTACAGTATTGCCTGTGGACTGTTCTGTAGGACTGTAAAAATAAAGAATGTTTCAAGTATTTGGGAAATGTATTCCTACTTTTTATTTACAGTATTTTACTATTTGTTTGGCAGAACTGAAAGATTACCAACACAAGGTGGTCGGGAACGTCTTCTGTCTCCTGAACAGGAAACTGAAATAATCAACATGGTCCTAGAAAATAACGCCATAACATTACGGCAAATACAAAGAAAAATACTAGAAAACAATGAGATGTTTTTGTCTTGCGCAGAAATAATCTGAGGATGAAGCAGGTCTACAGGGTGCCATTTGAACGCAATTCAGAAAGAGTCAAAGAATTGCGACATAACTATGTGCAAGTGAGTCCTATACAATCCCAATAAATTATACATATTTCAGTATTGTAATCATAATGATTGTGCTCCACAATAGTGACCACTCATGTCTATTTCTGATATTGTTATGTGTGATTCAGAGAGTCCTCGAGCTAGAGGTGGCTGCAGTGGAGCACCGGTTCATCTTCACTGATGAGGTTGGATTCAATCTCACAAAAAGACGAATAAGGGGAAGGAATATCATCGGCCAGCATGCCATTGTTGAAGTCCCTGGCCAGCGCGGAGGGAACATCCCAATGTGTGCAGCGATTACCCACCAAGGCGTCATCCATCACCATGCTACCCTTGGCCCCTACAACACTGCCCATCTGATCACATTCCTGGACACCCTACACCACCCACTCATTCCACCAGATCAGGTAGATGGCCCAGAGCAGCTCAGGTAGATGGCCCAGAGCAGCTCAGGTGCGTTGTCATTTGGGACAACGTAAGTTTCCACAGGGCTGCTCTGGTTCATAACTGGTTCACTGCCCACCCACGCTTTTTAGTCCTTTATCTCCCTCCATATTCTCCATTCCTCAATCTTATTGAGGAATTTTTTTCTGCCTGGAGATGGAAAGTGTATGACAGAAATCCACAAAGCGCAGAGGGCTTATATTTCCCCGCTGCTTGGCCAGGGAAAACATTGCTTGTGAAGTGGATGAGGTGCTGTGGCCAGACCGAAACAGAAGAGAGGATGCAACATAGGTTTTTTTAATTTTTTTTATTACGGTATTTTATGTAACTGTATACAGTAAATTCTTCTGTTTTGTATGTAGACCACTGTATGTGAAACTTTGTGTTGGTTTGGAATGGGATGTATGTGTACATTGTTTTTGTGGGAAAAATAAAATATATTTGTTTGTTGTATTTGTGTTTTCTGAGTATAAGAACAATATTCTCAATTTTTTTTACAACACACTTATGTACTGTCTGTAGTAAGTGTAACACTGAACCAAAAAAAAGGCCTAAGTCATTATGATGAATGGAGAAGTGTTTTCAGTGTTTTACATTGAGCACATCTGTGTTCATCTGGTTCTTATAAATGTCTATTCATATGATGCTTTGTGTGTGTCATTTGAAAACCAAATACCCTTTTGAGAAGAAATAACATTATTTTGAATGTAAAGTTTAATTTTGCAGGAGCATTGAGGAGTTTTGCCCATTGTGTGTGTGTGTGTGTGTGTTCTTTGGAATTGTGTGTAGAGTTCTGAGAATATGAGGCATGCTTTCAGAAAATGTGTGTAAACAATCGAGAAAAACTGTAGTTTGACTGAATCCTTCTTATGGCATTTTTTGTATGTAGTCAGTAGTTTTTATTGTTTTTTTGAACAAAAAGAAAAGAGAAAACATCAAACAGTCTTCAACATAAGACTATAAGAAAACTAAAAAAAGGTACACAGAATGGATAATGACATGAAATGATATAATCAATCAAAAACAAACATGACACAAACTGGGTATGCGTAAATTATAACAGCCAGAAATTAAATAATTAAAATACATACATTACTAAAAATATATATATATATATATATATATATATATATATATATATATATATATATATATATATATACACATACTGTAGACAGATGTGTAGATAGTTTAGTGGCACATTTCATGATTCAAAGTAATAAGGACTTGAGCTGGTACGTTGTCTTATAGCTGTATTAGGGACCTTTGATAAAGGAGATTCAATTCCCCCACTTAGCACTGTATTTCTTATGGCATTTTTAATATTTGATATTTAATACTTAAGAAGACCGGTGTACGGATTGATAGAGTAACACATTTTCTCAGTCGCTGTGCAACGAGAAAGTGGAGATCCAAATATGGCTTGTGAAGCTGCAGCTTATGACGCAGTTTTCAGGACAAAATCGGGCCATCTCAGTTCACTGAGCTCTACTGAACTTTGCTTTGACATCTAAACTTAGCTTGAACTTTAATGTAGCCAGGCTTCTCTTTTAATCATCTCTCTATTTCTTTTTTCCTCTGGATATCTGTCTGTTGCAGACTTGCCATCTTTTCTTCTCTGCCTGCCTTTATCTCTGCCGGCTGGCAATCCTCTATGTGTCTGTCTGTCTCTTCCGCTTGTCTCTCTGTTGGATACCGAGCACTTCTGAAGACCCCCCCGCCCCCTCCTCCCCCTCTCTCTCTCTGGAGAGAGAAGCTGAGGGTTAGGAGGAGGGAGGGGACTTGAGAAGCAGGATTGAAGTTTATTTCCTATACGGTTTTGTTTTTACGGATTTAAAATGAATGCTATTTAGGGTCCACTATTTCACTATTGTTTGAGTCCATTACAGTTTTTTTGGATTGCTTAAGCACGATTTTCAAAACAGGGCCCGTGTTTTCCAAACACTACACACAATTAGCACAACCACACACCCAATTAGCAAAACACTACAGATCCTTTGCATAATTAAACACTCTTGTAAAAACTATACACTTTTGTTTAAAAACCACACTTTGTTACCATATGAAACACACGTTTCACATTACTATACTCTGTTTGCACAAGTTACACTCTTCTGTGATAAACCTAAAACACTTTTAGCACTTCTACTTCCCTATGATTAGAGTAGGCTACTATCAACAAAGTACAAATATAATGTAAGACTGAAGAAACTCATTTATTTCTCAACACGCCCAAAATGTTGACATGGAGATTCATAATACTGTAACAAAATGTCACTTTACGTATTGTACTGTAAGTTTACTGTAAAAAAAACAAAACACAACAAAACTAGACATTGTCTCTTCGCCTAGCTGGATCTGGCCAGAGAATTTCATCAACATCGCAGGCAATGTTGTCATTAGCAAGACACCTTGGAAAGAAACGTCTTGAATGACGAATCCATCCTTGCATTGCTGCTACCTCCATCTGGTCACTGGCCTCCTCCATGGCTCGGATGAGGGGTACCTCAGCCTGGAGACGGAGATCATATACCTTCCACCGCGTGAGGAATGGAGAGTATGGTGGAAGATATAGGACGGTGAAATGTGGATGTTGCTGAAACCAGTTCTGAACCAGAGCAGAGCGGTGGAAAGACAGTGTCCCAGACAACAATGTATTGCATATGATCGATTTGATTTGCTGCGGTTATGTTGTGCAATTGGTCCAAGAATGTAAGTATGAGTGCTGTGTTGTAAGGGCCCATATGGGCATGGCGGTGGAGGATCCCATTCTGTCTAATGGCTGCACAGAGTGTTATATTACCCCCACGTTGCCCTGGGACATCGACTATAGCCCTGTGGCCAATGATGTTTCTTCCCCTCCTTCGTGCTCTCGTCATGTTGACCCCAGCCTCATCTACGTAAATGAACTCATGCTGGATCTCCTCTCCATCCATTCGTAAAACTCTCTGAAGAACAGTGTCAGGCAAAATTGTGTAGTTCAGTGTAGATGTAGTATACATATTACAGTACAGTAAAAGATTATGAGACAGTATGCAAGATCACGCTGCTAAAGTGAATACATACCTTTGCATAATCATGCCGCAGTCGTTTCACCCTTTCGGAATTGCGCTCGAAAGGCACTCGATAAATTTGCTTCATTTGAATATGTTTTTTTTTTTGGGATGCGTGCCAGTGTTGATGTTGAGACCTGAAGGATATCGTTGAAACTGGCGTGGTCATTGACAATGTTCGTTTGGAGCTGATTGAGTGTTATAGCATTGTTGGCCAAAACCATGTTTACTATCTCCCTCTCTTGCTGTTCTGTGAACATAGGAGGCCTTCCCCCTTGTCGTTCCTGACCCTCAATCCTATGTAGAAAAAAAAAAAAAAAAACAGTATACAATAGTACAGTAATTTCACAGGAAAAGGTAACAGAAGTGCTGATAGTGCATAGAATACAGTACTGTAAGCAGTTACTGAAACCGTGCAGATGTGTTTGATAGGATGATATTTTTACAATACCTATTTTCCAGTCGAAATGTTCTTATCACACTTGCCACTGTGTATCGGCTTAGATTTGGCTGTACTCGCAGTCCAGCCTCCCTCAGCGTCAGGCCATGGTTGACAACGTGGTCAACCAGTGTTGCGCGGATCTCATTTGTCAGATTCGGTCCTCTTTGAGCACCTTCTTGTCTTCGTCTTCCTCTTCCTCTTCCTCTTCCTCTACCTCTACCTCTAGCATGGCCTCCATCTCTTCCTCTTCCTCTGTTGATTCCTCCTCTGTTGATTCCTCTTCCTCCCCTTCTTCCTCCTCCTTCTCCTCCTTCTCCTCCTTGTCCTCCTTGTCCTCCTTGTCCTCCTTGTCCTCCTTGTCCTCCTTGTCCTCCTCGTTCTCCTTGTCCTCCTCGTTCTCCTCCCGTCTTACTCTTTCTCTGACTCTTTCCATTGTGCTTGAAGACCGTTGAACTCACCTGCTGCTTTTTATAGTGCTTACACACCTGATTGGTGTGTCTACAATTAGGCAAACAAGTGTTTGCACACCTGATGACTGTGTTGAACCAATTGGTTGGAAGGTGCGGTAATTTGACAGTCAGTGCTTTGGTATTGCAAGGAAGTGACTTCATGATAGATTTTTGTGTGTAATGTATGTTAAGTGTATTTAGTGTTTTGCAAATTACTGTGTGTAGAATTTTGCAACAAGTGTGAGGTTGACAATGTGCTTATAGTTGTGCAAATATGGGCAGATGTTTTGCTTCTTGAGTGTAAGGTTTTGCTAATAGTGTACTACTTTTAATTTTAGTGTGTAAGCAATCCAAAAAAACTGTAAAAACCAGGATGATAATGGTGATTGTGTTACTTGTGCTTATACATATTACCACATAAACATCTGCCAAACTAGAGCTCTCCACTGTCCACTCGTGACATGTATTGCTGCTCTTTTTGACCGCGCCTGCTTGTTAATTTGGTTTTTAATACATAGTAGCGTTGTGACATTTTCCATTTTTTTCTGCTTTCATGTATTCTTTTTCTGATTTACCGTATGTTTTATTCCTTGTGATTTTACTGTATGTTATGTTTTAGCACTTTACAGCAACCAGCAGGTATCCAAAGTACGTTACATGAAGTAACGATTGCTTGATTGATTGATTGATTAATTAGTTGGCAGTGCTCGGTGCTGCTCCCAGTCCTGGTCTTCTGTCTCTATTTGGGTCTGTTCAGGCTGACTGCATTTTGGATCATACCCAATTTTCTTCAGGTCCGTTTCAGATCAAGTCTTATTTTTTGAAAATCAATTCATGCACCTCACGTTCGGGTAGTTTTCCAGTGAAGAACTTGATGGAAATAAAGTAGTCAGAGTTATGTTTACAGTCAGTGTTTTCTTTCACCCAAACACATTGTGGGTAATACCCATTCCCAAAGCTGTCTACACATGATCCGCAGTAAAACCGCTCTGAGCTGACCATTATTTTCCTATGGGTAGAGCGGCCTAGAGCCCTAGGCGTCGCATATTTTTGTCGCGTAATTGCCGTAGTGCGCTATTATTTTAAACTTTGACCTAGTTACCACTAACCTTTAAAGGCACAACCATGGGCGCAACCAATTTCAGAATGTTCCTGCGCTTTGCCTCTTTGCGCCCTACCTGGCGGTTTTGCCACGTATCATGCGTAGGCAACTTAAGGCCTTTCAAAGCAATACATTTCCTTCCTCATCAAACATTTGAATTGTTTTAACATCAATCCTTACATTGGCTAGCTGTTCTTCTTTCCCCATTGTTTGTTTGTGCTCTGCTATATTTGCGCTAGTTATTACAACCAACAACTTTCGATCAGTGGAATAGCGTCAAACCGAGCAAATTTCCTTTGATACACATGGCACATCTGAGGTTAAAGCCATCTTTCCTTAGCATCACACCGGATGATTTTGCACACAGTCTTCACTTGCATCCTATTTCACCTGTTTGTCATTTTCTTATTCAAGTTTTTTTTTTATTTTTAATTTGCAAGCACTACACACTGGCATTGTTGTCCTCTGCAGTTGCCACGATTTTTTTGAGAAAGAACACTGTCAAGCTCCAAAATGTCCATAGGGTACCATTAAAGTGATGGTTCGGAGTAATTTCACCCTAGGGTCCTTTGCACCATGACCTCGAGCCAAACACCCCCCCAGAAGCTTTTTTCAGTTGGGTCTAACATTGGGAGAGTTAGCGTAGCAGCGTTATCAGCTGAATAGCTTAGCGTAGGAGCTAATGGACCCACGTTTGTATCTTGTAAATGACCCCACTAATAATGCCCGAAATGATACCAAACGTCTACAGTAGTACATATAGGTTATGTACTCATAAAACGATGGATTGGAAAGGTTGTAAGTACACCACAAGCGGCAGCAACAGAGAGCAGAAGCCAGCAGGCAAGTGTTCATAAACTTCTGGTGTAATTACAAACTTTCCAATCCATCGTTTTATGAGTGCATAACCTATTTGTACTAGTGTAGAAGTTTGGTATCATTTCGGGCATTATTAGTGGGGTCATTTACGAGATACAAACGTGGGTCCATTAGCCCCTGCGCTAATAAGCTATTAAGCTGATAATGCTACTCTACGCTACTCTATGCTAACTCTCCCAATGTTAGACCCAGGTGAAGCTTCTGTGGGGGTGTTTGGCTCTTGGTCATGGTGCAAAGGACCCTAGGGTGAAATTACTCTGAACCATCACTTTAAGTAACCTGACTCCGCCAGATGGATTGCTTCGCATTTGCTCGGCATATCCATCTGGGAACTTTCCGTTGGAGAACTTTTGGGAAGGGGTGGAAATACTGGTTAGCTGATTGGATAAACCATCTGTCTATCACCTATGTTGGTGATAGATGGGCCAAATCAACCAATCAGATCCATGAAGCGTATGAAAATACAACCACAAACCCGCCCGTGCTGCTGCAGGCAAAGCATAGCTCGTTAGCTCAGCATGCAAGCAACATGTCGGTAAAGGATATTTGCCGTTTGTGTAACGAGAATTTAGGAATAAAAGACACCATTTCAGGTTCCCGGACCATATTCCAAAAGAAGGATCCAAGAAAAAAAAAGCATTAACGAGCGGCTAACAGAATTAGGGCTACCGCTGTCTGAAAATACTGGTTAGCTGAGTGGATAAACCATCTGTCTATCACCACCTAACCCGCCTCAAAACCAATGCTGATTGGCCCGGTCGTTTGGCGAACAGCTCCAAATTTTCTCTATCTCAAGATGCCAGACTGATCTGCGAGTGGAAAACTGGAGCTCGCGAGATCAGGACGGTCTCACGAGGCTAACCTTTAAGTGACAAACAGTGTTGCTTTGATTAATTTCTGACCTTAATATATAATAAACCAAACTTAAATCCATCAAGTCAGTGGTAGACCACACTAACTCAACATAATCCCATTTCAAAAACAAATATTTACTGACGTTAGTTAATTGAGAGATAGATCAGTCCTGCATCTGGTCCTCACATGGATAAGTAAGTATTTCACCGTGCTGTAGAAAGACCTTTCAATGTCAATCTGTGTAATTATCTGTACGGCAGCACGGTAGTAAAACCAAACCAGGCGAGCCAGGCAATGTGATGAAACATTCATCTGTGTGGGGATTTAATATGAGCCTTGAGGATCTGAATATCTGCTTGATTTATCAGAAGCCACAGCCTCTTCATTTAATTGCAGCAGAACTTCAGACTCATTTCATGTTTTGATCTCAATATTATCATAGTGCTACCCTGCAGTTCAAACAAAACACCTATTTCACATGCCCAATAATTCTGTTCATTTCAAGGCCAGTTGGTGACACACACACACACACACACACACACACACACACACACACACACACACACACGCACACACACAGCTCTGGGATTATTAGCAATGAATTGATGCTCTAGTTCTATTTAAAGCTCCTGCCGCAGTGAGAGACAGATAACTTCCCTCATTAGTGATAATCTGAAATATTCAACAGGAGGCAGGCAGAGATCCAGAAGGAGGTCGGCGGGAGAAGAGGATGTAAGTGTTAGAAAGCTTTCCTGGTACTCTCTGGTGAAACTATTAAGGCATCATTAGCTGTTTCCAACTGTCAAGTCTTGTTGTAAAGCCCCCAATCACGGTTACAGTCTCTAGAGGGTCAACGGAAGTCTAAAAGTCATTTATGACCTAGTTTCGCATTGCCAGACCTTCCTCCACAGTGCTGCGGAGGAGGGTCTGTCTAGTCGACACATCATTCAATGATGGGAGAAAAACGTGCTCTGGTTTATTGGCATTTCTTTAAACCAATCACAATCGTCTAAGACCGCCGGACGGAGCCACGGTGCCGCTGCAAAATAGCCTCGGGAAGGAGCTTGCTTTGGGGGAACGTGTACAGTACAGGCCAAAAGTTTGGACACACCTTCTCATTCAATGTTTTTCTTTATTTTCATGACTATTTACATTGTAGATTCTCACTGAAGGCATCAAAACTATGAATGAACACATATGGAATTATGTACTTAACAAAAAAGTGTGAAATAACTGAAAACATGTCTTATATTTTAGATTCTTCAAAGTAGCCACCCTTTGCTTTTTTGATAGCGCTGCAAACCCTTGGTGTTCTCTCAAGGAGCTTCATGAGGTAGTCACCTGAAATGGTTTTCACTTCACAGGTGTGCTTTGTCAGGGTTAATTAGTGGAATTTTTCCCTTATTAATAAAAAAGCAAAGGGTTTCTACTTTGAAGACATGTTTTCAGTTATTTCACACTTTTTGGTTAAGTACATAATTCCATATGTGTTCATTCATAGTTTTGATGCCTTCAGTGAAAATCTACAATGTAAATAGTCATGAATGAGAAGGTGTGTCCAAACTTTTGGCCTGTACTGTACGTTCAAAAGATGTTTTAGTTGTGCAACAGAAAACTCAGATTGGACAAATAGTCTGGATTTACCCTGCAGAGATCTGAGGAGATCTTTGCAAATCCACCAGAGTTTAGAATGCCAACACAAAGAAAGATGAGGGTGACGGACAACCGGATTCTGGCGGAATTTCCAGAGGCAATGGAGCAATCCCGAAAATAAAACATTGATATAGACTATTTATGACCTCAATTGACCCCT
Organism: Perca flavescens; assembly: GCF_004354835.1. Classification (NCBI taxonomy): domain Eukaryota; kingdom Metazoa; phylum Chordata; class Actinopteri; order Perciformes; family Percidae; genus Perca; species Perca flavescens. The sequence goes on along the minus strand of NC_041339.1, from coordinate 7,379,307 downwards.
TATGGTAGGTGTCATGCACAGATGATCCTTTTTCATCATTGACGCAAGGAAAACTATTCTTAGACATTGTTCTAGCTTTATGCACAAGCATGCTATTAGTTAGCCAAGCAACTATAAAACTTCAAATGTACACAAATAGGCACAAAGAGAAGAAAGCAGGCAACTTCGGCGTCCCTTTTAAAATCCTTGCTCCTCATGAGCTCTTTCCATTTTGGAAACAAGTCGTTTTAATTCTCTTTTTAACTTCCTTGGCAACTCTGTCACATGTCCTAGAGACGTGATCCTCCATCTTCAACCGCATTTCAAATCTGCCGTTTTAAACAAAACCTTCTGCTGTATTGAAGAAGACGTGAAACTAGCGACTGAGACCATAAACTCATAATGAACATATTTACTGATCTGTGAAGTGTCCTGAGACCAATACGGTGACTTTGATACCGGTTCCTGAACGATTTTTTTCTTTTCTTTCTTTTTTTCTATACCAATTTTATAAAACAAAAAGAAATTACAACATTACACATTACACAAACCATTTTTATTTATTTTTAAGCTGCTGCTAGGTGAGCCCCTGTGGGTAACGTAGAGTTTTTCCTTCTCTATTGAAGCCCATAATTCAGTGTACTTTAAAGAAGTGGAATTTCATTTTCGAACAGATGTCTAACGTGTTAAAGTATATATACTGTAATGTCCCAAGACCTAAAACAGTTTCTATACTGTAGATACTGTAAGTGTTCATTTTTTAAATTGGCACAAACACTCTGTGCAGCCAAAATGCTACACAACATATAATGGGCAAAACACTAGCAGTTCAAAAGACATTATTTTTATTAACCTTGTGTATCAAAAAGTGGCTAATCCTTATGTAACATACTCAGAGTCTTTCTGTTTTTTTATTTCATATTCAGACATTGCACACTTATCACAGATAGTTTGAGATGAATTACACCATTAAAAAAAAGGAGGCTTTGGAACTGTTGACCTCAATCAAAACGCTCAATGGTGTTTTAAACCCCCAACATCTCTTACCAGGCAGCGCTGCGACAGTTGACTTCAAGGCACTTAACCCTAACCATAACCATTGCCTAATACTAGTGCGATGTTGGGGGCTTCAAACACCGATAAACAATCAAAACGCTCCAGCTTCACATAAAGTGTTTTGTTTGGTGTAAAGTTGTAGTGGTGTCATGACAGTGATGGTACGTGTCCACAGGGGCGGTCTTTCCCAGCGTTGGATGCTTGATGGACGTGTCTGAATTATGGTCAATTATTAGTCCATGACTGGTGACCTACAAAGACAACTTCAGCTTATAAAATCACTCTAGAGATCAGCACCGCTTCTGCACTATGGTGCCCATAGAGCAGGAGCACTAGAGACTTCTGCCGGCCGGGCCAGCTACTTCTGGTTTAGCGCTCTGCTAACTTGAATGGGAATTACCGGTAAGTTATTTAGTCTTGCGGCTCTTCTAGACGTTCCAAATGTTGTCGGACCAGATGGATAAAAATCTGATAGTGAAATGAGTCGGGGGGCAGGTTACAAAGAAAAAGAATCACGGGTGTGATTTTTTTAACAGTGGAGACACTTTTTTTGCTGGTAAAGCAGGACCTCAAAACATTTTATATAATGAAAACATTTGAGACGAGAAATAAGCTATGCAGTTACTTAATCTGTCTTCATTTTAGATCAACAGTTAATTTAAAAGAATTTTGAGACTTGCAAGAGGCGATGAGTCATGCTGGACGCCCCTGATTTGCATAAAGTAGCAAAGACCTCAACTTTATTCAAATGAGGAGAGTCCAATGCAACGCCCCATATCTCGAAACTCACCGCAGCGCTACCAGAATGCATTGCACAGCTGCGTGGATAGATGAATGGGAAGCGAAGAAATGACGGCCCCGGGCGCCTCGACAGCTCACCTGGTGGAGCGGGCGCCCATATGTGGAGGTTTGCCCCTCGACGCAGCGGCCGCAGGTTTGACTCCGACCTGCGGCCTTTGCTGCATATCATTCCCCCTCCCTCTCCCCTTCCATGTCTAAGTTGTCCCGTTGAAATAAAGGCCTAAAATACACAAAAAATAATCTAAAAAAAGAAAAGAAATGACGGTCCCTGTAGACACGTACCATAAAAGGTCAGGGTGCACTGAGGATTCACAGAACAGTGGTGGTGTTCTGTTTGTATGCTGCTAAGCTGTTGTTATAAAAGGAAATGCATAACATCGCGGTTAGGCTAAAGAGACATTTAAAGCCTTTAAACACCCACACAGGTCATTTTAAATTATTCTGGTTGATTAGATGTCAATCAATCAGTCCATATACACCCACACAGTCCTGGGAAGAGGTTAAATCAGCCAGATTAACTCATTACACCTGTGTGGGTGTTCAGGGCCTTTAAGGCCCATTATAAGCTGCTGTGATTGTAGGCATCCATTAATGAACAAGGTAATATTGAGAAATGATTTTAAAAATTGCTACTTTACAAAATATATTGTATTTTATACTGATTTTACCTGCTATTTTTTTTTTACTTTTTCTTATAAAAAAAATCACTTTCAGCCCTTTCTTTGATTCTCCCTCTTTTTATTCATTCTTCAAATTCAAAAAGCTTTTAAATTCCAAAAAAAATTAATAATGAAATAAATCATTCTGCTGAGAAGCAGAATGATTTATTTCATTACACTTCCTTTACACTACGTACATTTGATATGTTATGCAGTGTAATGAGTAGTTATCATGCTTGTTTGTTTGAAAAACTGTTAATTAATGCCACAAGTGACATTCAGATCAATCAGTCCTTATGAGAGTAAGAACACTGAAATACCAAAGTTTGAAAAGCAGGTATTGACCTTTGTTCCCACATGGTATTTTTTAAGTAGTCATATGACATACTTTGTGTTATTTTCCTCTGCATTGCAGTACTGTTGTGCACTCAGGTGATGTCCTTGGTGAATCAGTAGGAGGTTATTTGCATCTCCAGATGGCTCACTTATCAATGATTCATCATGTTTTGAATACTTTATCTTGTGCTTCATTCTTTGCACTGAAACATCTAAATGTAAAGTTTCACATAAAAGGCTGCCCAATTTTGTCATACAAATACTAATTTATATTTTTTAGTACAACAATTACTTACGGTTAAGTTTCAGCACAATTTCTAATGAGGCATTTGTGTAAATGTAGGTAACAGCAAAATTATCATCACATATTCAAAATATGTATCTCTATGGCAGTATGATTTGAGCAACACGGTCTCACGGCAGTTCGTGAAATGGTCACGTTATTTTTAATCTATTGATTCGTGTTCACGGGGATGTTTTTGTCGTTTTTTTTCGTGGTGGCCAGCACAAAATTAAGAGAGAAATTAACGGGGAAAGCAAACGCCACACCCCGGAGACAGCCGCGGGTGACTCGCGACATTAATGGGATGGCGGAGGTTGGGTTGAGGAAAAAAACAACGGGGAAAGGACGCCTCACACGCCCGGGAGACGGCCGCAGGGAATGCGCGACAATAACGGGACAGTTAACGGGGAAACAAAACGCCACACGCAGGAGTGAAAGTCTGGAATTGTTTGACCCATCCACCACCCCAACCAACCTCCTTACGTGGATTTTCGGCATTTCATACTACTCGCTACCGTAGTCGTGCTGTGACCACGACAAATGCTTCCCATTTAAATACATTAGTTTACATTTTCGTGCTGGCCACCACAAAAGAAAACAACAAAAACTTCCCCGTGAACACAAATCAATAGAATAAATAACGTGACCATTTAACGACTGGTTTGGATTTGAGATAAAAGGATACGTTGAGTGATTTTCTTTTCTTCTTCTCAATAAAACCCATTAAAGGACCAAAACCAACAATTAACTAATCTACTAACAAGTGCTGTGTGTGTGCATCCAAAGCTTGATGTATCTTATTCTATTACTCCATGTTCCTTCATTACCGTCAACACACACACTGTAGCTTATTTTGACTCAATACCACATACACCCAAATACTTACTATTCACAACATTTGTGAATTACGGGCTGGTCTACGGAGGCCCTGAAGTGCAAACCACAAGCGGGAAATGCCACAACACCACAGCATTTTGCAACAACACCTCAGCAATTCGCCACAACACGACAACAATTTGCCACAACACCTCAGCATTTCGCATTCTGTTAAATGCTGTCGCATTGTGGCCAAATGTGTTGCGGGAAATAATGGAATTTGCTGTCGCGTTGTGGGATTTGTTGCCAGGGTTTGCGCTTCAGGGCCACCGTACGAGTCACACCAGAAAGCCACAACAAAGTTCATCTGCACATCCTCTGGAAATAGGTGGTATTAAAAGCTTGGTGGTGTAGTGACTACATGCAGGACTAGGTGACCTACAGTAGCTGACGAGTTAACTGTTAACATGGTTGCCAGTCAGGAACAGCTAGTCTGTCACAATAACTGCTTGCTTGCATTAGGAAACATATGTTCACATAGATTATTCAAGAGGTATTTTTGTACAATTCACTCCTGTCTAACTGTCTACATAGTAGGGCTGCAAAATTATTTGCAATATTTATTATTTTTTGGGGCATTTTTAGGCCTTTATTTGACAAGACAGCTTAGACTTGAAAGGGGAAAGAGAGGGGGAAAGACATGTAGCAAAGGGTCGCAGGTCAGAATTGAAACCGTGGCTGTTGCGGCGAGGACAAAGCCTCTGTACATGGGGCGCACGCTCTACCAGGTGAGCTACCCAGGCACCATAATAATTATTTGCAATTTTGTCGATATTGCAATATGGACTAGTTCAATATCCAAATTGCAGGGGGGCGCAATATTTGTTAAAGGTAAACTATGTGTCCAACCATTCTGAATGAATTGTGGTGCTACAGACTAAAGAAAAAACATTTGTTTGGTATAGATCCTCGCAAAAATCACACTATAATCATTTTAATTTTAAATATTTTAAGTATTTTCAGTGAAAATAAGAATAATGATACACACATGATCATTGCCTTTAATATCGTGAATCATATTGCAATCGCGACATCAGTCAAAATAATCGCAATTACATATTTTCCTTATATCGTGCAGCTCTACTACTAATGTTGAACGGCTAATAAGCTACGATAGCTTTCCTCTATTTTGGAGTCAAACGTCAGCACTGTCGAGACAAAGTCAACAGCACAAATATGCATCACAGTCCACTGATCACAGTAATTGCATTAAAATGAATTGTTTTTGCTGCCAGTTTACGGTAAAGGCCGAGCCTTTAACCTCTTACGGTTGGTATTAGGAGATGCAGCTACATGTACGTTACCTATAAGTGCAACATTTTATTTCCTGTTACCAACGAACATTAACACTAGGGAATTTGATAAATGTAGTCAAATTATATCTTACTATTCATTGGTTTGGGTATTTACATCCCTGCAAAAAAAGGAGTGTGAGTAGATACTTTCAATTAAAGGTAGGCATAGGCAGGGTGTGGTGTGTCAGTGATCACAGCCGTGCCACACACATTACGACTGCTGAGCCGATTATGAATGTCACATGGGTGGGACGACCCAAGCTTTACTCCAAACAACTCTGGTTGGATTGCATTATTGGCAACAATGTTATTAGAATGAAATGCTTCCTATCACTTTATTGTTGCCTTTATTTACCCTCTCTTATGTATTGCTTTTATTTAATGCTTTTAGTTATTGTAACCTGTGCCATACCTTTTTATTTTGTCACCGCTGACATTTTTAACATTTTTAACTATTGTTTAGTGAAGCTGCAAATGAAATGAAGCTAAGCGTAAATTCTCTCAGGAAGACTAAATTCTTTCAGTAAACCAATCAGAACTGGCCACGAAATTCATGATCCAATCACAGCATGTCATCCTGCTTTAAATGTCTTCTCTCTCCGTTGCTATCAGCTGTCTTTTCAGGAAAACGCGCAACCCTCCTCCTCCCCTTCCACCTCCGGTCATCGTCAACCAAGGCACCCGGAGTCCCCTTCTGGCAGACAGCTCCTTCTGTTGGTCTTCAGGGTTCCTTCTCCACCATCACCAGTGTCTAGACTCCTTCAGGGGATATGTCCTGTTTCTTCTACCCCTTTAAAATATTATTTATACGATGGAGTCTAATCGCCAAAGTCTCCGCATATTTCACTATGCTTATGTACAATAAACTTTTGCATATCTGCAACGAAATCTCTCCTCATTGAATTGCCCATTGGGGTTAATAAAGTGTCTGAATCTGAATCTATTTTCACTGTATAATTTGGATGCTTGAGGTTTATGCTATTGACTGCATTGGATATTTTTAGCCACGTTTGTGTGGGTTATTCCTTTAAGTCTATCAAAGACAGTATACATTAGTAGTGAGAAATTGTACCATAAAACTGAATCAATATGGCTGCAATATATAATTCACACAGACAATGCTCACTGGCTGATATCCAATTTTCAAGTAACAGATCAATTTTGCCCGAATGCACCTGCAGAGCCATATATCTGTGTACCAGTTTTTTCACCACTGAGTGTTTCATCTTTAGTAACAGCCAAGCAGAAACAACTCTCCATTTGAGCTGGAGCACACAGCCTCTGGTCTCCTAGGCAACAAGCCAGGTTTCCCGCGGTAACAAATCACTGAAGCCCATTGGTGGGAGGATGAGGAGCTCCCTGCAGCATTCCCATGGCAACCAGCTCTGTGGTTTCTGAGAAATGATGGAATACAAGCAGTTACATAAACACACAAAAAAGCTCAGGTCCCTCAGTTGACAAAAGCAACAACTCTGTATGTCCTGTTCCTCTTCATCATACTGAATGTATCTTCACTAATTCAAATGGTTGCAATAATTCCACATTTACTGGCTTGTTACCTGACTGAGGAAAAGGACAAACTGTGAATTTTCTGGCCTATATTGACCGTTGGAATGTTGTCAGTTGTAATTAGTAATGTACAACAACAGAACAAAAGACTAAAAATAATATTTGTCCCTATACCTACAAAATCAAGTAGCAAGGTAAGATTTACTGTGCCAATGTGTTGCGATGTTGATAAGATTCTGTGGACACTGATCCAACATTGTGATTCTAATGAAATAAAATACAAATGTCCAGTAGTACCATAGATACACAAAGGTAGGAGAGAATATGTCAGCAATGACATCTGAAATCTGAAATGGCCCCCACTTCTAACAAATCTACACGTTTTAACTGAGCAGAAGAGTGCACTGCATCTTAATCTTGTCGATTTTCCAGTCGTGATCTCGGTGCAGATTGTCTATGTAGCTCTGCACGCATTTTTCAGAGGCAGAGGTGTGGGCCAAAGAACCACTGAGTTATTTTAAGCCTGAAACATGCTTCTGCAGATGCTTGCAAAGGTGCCGGGCAACATATGCAATACATGCAAATATTTAATGTGTGTGGTAAGGGGGCTTTGTCCCATTGACAAAGCAAAGGCTCATCAGCGTTTCCCTGAAGAGGGATCCTCCCCCCCCCACACACACACACACAGACATACACAGCACATGAACATGACCTGCAGTTGAAAAAAACTTAACATAAAGAAGTTAAAATGCATGTCCACAAAATCACGTTTCAGCTTCAGATACGATCGGACAAATCGTCATACAAACTAGTTTGTTTCACGCATGCCTCGCCTTTAGTATGCCAAATGGTACTGGTGGAACTGTACATTTGTTGAATAACTTTAAACGACCTACCTTAACCTGGCAAGTTAACTATTTTGTGGTTGTGCAAATAATGGCTGTCGCTCTAACAACAATAACAATAGTGGTAGGATTTTGTTAAAACCGCCATTAAAGTCTAATGGAGAAGATCCATGTGGATGATTTGGCAAAATATCACTGGGGACCATAGCTTGTGTCCTAACTCTTACCAACAATGTTGGTTTCCTTTTTTTGTGTGATTTTTTAGGCCTTTATTCGATAGGACAGCTTAGACACAAAAGAGGAGAGAGAAGGGGAATGACATGTAGCAAGGTTGAAGCCGGACTCGCTGCCACTGTATCTGTATACGCTCTACCAGGTGAGCTACCCAGGCGCCCAATGTTGGTTTCTTTAAACAGTGAGTGTGATCTTTTTACCAATTGTAAACCAATAGTTTAGCTGCTTAAACTTAATCAGACCTCAAAGCTGACGTACTGTTCTTTTGCATCATTGGGCAACGCGTTTCAGAGATGGTGAGAAAATGTTGCTAATAGTTTAACCTTCTGCTAACCGTAGCCAAAGGCTCACATCTGTGGCTAATTCAGGTTTATGTTTATGTAGCTAGCTAGGGCCTGGAATGTCATCTCAAAGGGCTTTACAGGCCCATAAGTTTGCAAAGAAAACAGGACGGCAAGTACCGTAGAATTGCAGCTATATAACAGCATCAGGATCACAATCAGGATGATTAAAATGAATGACTTGTACAGGTTACTGGATTTAACCGTGCATGTCTGGTGGAAGATGCTTAGAAGAGAGAGGAGAGAGCTGCAAAAGGAGGACTGAGTTTTGAAATTCTGCCATTTTTTGGGGGCATTTTCCAGAACAACTGCCTACAACCATAGTTGTGAAAAATCTGAAAACAATGGCTGTGTCCTATACCACTCCCTGTTCCCTTACTCACTATTCCCTACATTAAAAACACTCAGTGGTCTCACTCTGAGTTTACTATCTATTTCTCTCTCTCTCACACACACACACACGCATGCACGCGCACGCACGCACGCACACACACACACACACACACACACACACACACACACACACACACACACACACAGGGTAATCAGGCCCTCATGGATCATCCTGGTTTGACTCAGTGGTTGCTATGCCAACAGGCAAGAATAAAGCTTTGGGCTGCAGTACGATGGCTTTCATGACTGATGCAACATTTACCATAACCCCCCCCCACCACCACCACCACCACCACCACCCACACACACTCAGGGAGCAGTTTCTTTAGCTTTCTCCAATAGTTTCTCAGCTTTAGTATTTAGGTCACCTCTTTGTGGAAGGAGAGAGGAAGGAGGGAGGGAGCATCGCAATGTAATAGTTGTTGTTGATTGGCCAGAACACACCCACACACATACATACATACACACCCACAAACACACTTTGTGATCATCCAGTGCTGTTTCGCTTTCTTGATCCCTCTGTGAAGCTTTGTATGGCTCTCTGTCCCTGCTGTTCATTTGCCAAAGCACACGTGAGGGATACTTGGAGGCCCGGGTGTCTTGTCCTCCTCCGTCCTTTTGTCTCTCTCTCTATCTCCATTCTCTTCACTTCGTCCTCCCTCCTATCTAGCATGACCTACATTTCCTCCCCATGTCTTGGTCCTAAGATTTCTCGCTGTCTTTTCTTCTTTCCCACATTAAAAGACACGCACACACATAAACACACACACACACACACAGTCCCGCAGCAGGATGGGGGTGGAGTGGAGTCACTAAGTCCATTTAGAGCTGTTAAGGGTGGAGTTCTAAAATAGAATGCCAAGCTAAGCCCTGAATGAACCCTGTTTCAAAACACTGCCCGTGTGTGTGTGTGTGTGTGTGTGTGTGTGTGTGTGTGTGTGTGTGTGTGTGTGTGTGTGTGTGTGTGTATGTAAGAGAAAGAGAATAGTGAAGGTAAAGGATATAGTGCCTCCTATGGACAAACAGCATCCCCTCTGTGATGACATGTATGACTCCACGCTGCCACCTGCTGAGCCTTGTTCAAGAGTACAACCACAATCCATTGTCACAACACAATCAGATCACCTCATTGCTTCCATCTAGTGGTGGCAGTCTGGTAACTGCAGAGGAGTTCCTGTCTATACAAATCCTGTTATTACATGATGACCCTGTTGATTGAACACATTTCCCATTAAAGCATGTTCGCATAACTTTTATTCTGTTACGATTCTTAACACGCAGTAACAATGCAGCTGTTACCTTATGGTAAAACTACTAATAAAAGGTAAACAATTTCTGTCTGTTGTCATCAGTGCATGTGTACATTATGCAATACCAAACATGTTTGGTACACAATGAAGTAATTAGTTTGGTTTTATACATATATAAAGATAGATTTATCTTAATTTTTCATCAATCCTGCAAATATCACATTATGGTAAAATTGGATATTGTGCCTTTCATGATAATGGGAGTCTAACAACAGAATTAGAAATGCTTTAAAAGGCTGCATTATTTATTCACTAACCCTGCTTAATACACCGTTTCTTTGATCATTTTATAATACCCTAAAAGTGTATTTGCATCTTTACTAAAGAGAGCAATATATTTTACGTCAAATATTTGATTGATAGTCAATTTGATCATAGTTTTTTTATTAATTTTTATATTATTTTTGGGGGCTTTTCCCTTTATTAGATAGTGGATGGACAGGAAAGTGGGGAGAGAGAGAGGGGATGACACGCAGTAAAGGGCCGCAGGTCGGATTCGAACCCGGGCCGCTGCAAAGCACGCTATACTGGGTGAGCTAGAGGCTGCCCCGATTTGATGATCTTTTTATGAGAATATCCTCATGGCATATTGTCACACTTCTCGTAGCGTGGTTCTAGGAATGTTGGTCAGTTAGTTGGTCCAGACTGAAATATCTTAACGATTTTGGATGGATTACCATGACATTTGGTACATACAGTATATCCATGGTGCCCAGAGAATGAATCCTGATGACTAATGAGTGCCACCCTTAGGTTGAAATTTGTGATTTTCTTTGTGAAATGACTCAATAGCTATTGGATGGATTGTTGTGAAATTTCCCAAGGACAATGTTTCCCCTAAAGATTAATTGCATTGAATGCACTGAATTTTGAATGCACTGAATTTTGGAGCCCCCTGTCTTTTTATCTTGTGCCATCATCACGTCTAAATTTTAATTTGTCCAATACTTTGGTTTAAATACCTACAAAACTAAATACCTTCTAATCAGCCTCAGTGTTACTTTGTGTATAGAGATAATTAGCAAAAATGACACGCTAACACGCAAAAATAATATACATGGCATACATAACAAACACGGCAAACATTAGACAGTACCTGCTAAACATTAACATCTTAGAATGTTCACATTCATGTTGCAGCATGCTGACAATTCACTCAAAGCAGCATTGTGCCTATGTGAAGCCTTACAGAGCTGCTAGCATGGCTGTAGACTCTTTGTTTCAGCAGATCTTCCTGTTAAGCTAAGTCAAGCGGCAACTTCCAGGCCTGAAAAGTCAAGCCAATGCTGAAGTGCCTTAAACCTTCATTCTATCTAATTTCCAGCAGGGGGCAACTCCACTGGCTCCAAAAAGAAGTCAGTTTCTATAGAAGTCTATGGGGAAATGACCCTACTTCTGCCTTGATATATTACCTCAATAAGAGAGTTTATGGCCTCAATCGCAAGTCTTCTAATGACATATTAACAGTCTATGGTTTTACCTAAGGTCAAACATTTTTACATGGATAAAAGCTTACAGAAAAAGGCCCTTTTGTTATAAAACAAATAATGCATTTTTCAAGTGTCTGACCTGAATGAACATGAGGAAACTGTCAACAACTGCATTCACTAAGTCAAAGTTCCAACTGAGCTGCAGTTTGAACTGGTTGGAAACTTCTAATCGCAGCCGCCCTCTCCCACCATCAGGAAAGTGAGCAAAAGCCTCCACTTCCTCCCATTCTCTCACTGTTTGCTTTTTGGATTGCACATCATCCTGTGGTCCTTATGTGTGTGTGTGTGTGTGTGTGTGTGTGTGTGTGTGTGTGTGTGTGCGTGTGTGTGTGTAGGCAGTCATCTCAGCCAGTCAGTCACAGTCAGACATAAACACAGCAACATTAGGCTACGCCAGAGGAGCTTCAGAAAGGCCAGCGCTCACTGCACCCCAGGGTGAGACCACTGTGACCATCTGTTTTAGTCCACATCAGCGCTTAAGAAATGCTTTCATCATATTTTTTATTTTTTTTTTAAATGTTAAAGAGCAACAAGGTGGATTTTATCCTAAATTTATGCTTAACATTTTCTGAAAATTACCATTTAAAAAGTTAATGCAGGATTTTATATGTTTTACCAGAAAAAAATCAAAAAATTCAAAATTCAGTGGAAAAAGTAGCCGTTTTAAACAATGCATCCATTTAACATTTCTAACTGCAAGTTACTCTTTAAGACCTGTAACACCCTTGTTGGCATATGATATATAGTGAGAATATAACTGAGTCATTTAATCAAAAACTGAAATTTAAAAATGACAAGTAGGCCTACCGTGTTAATTAGTGAGCTTTAGAGCTGCCTGCATTACAGGGTTGAGGTTATACAGGTATTATTACACAAAGAAACCTCTCTAACCAAATATTGGGAAAAAAAGAAAAGGATTAGGCCCCAGAAGGTAAATAACTACATAGTCTGGATTGACGACGGTCCGGGATAGTTCCGGCGCTGCCGAAAGTTCCTCTGGATGTTCCTCGCTTTCCACAAGCTGTTTACTTTAAACTCCAGTCGCATGAAGCAACATTAACCGGAACCACTGGACAATATTACACACTAAAAAGTTCTGAAGAAAATTTGGATCATGCAACAAGGCAGGCCTGGGTGGTTCTTTCGTGGAATGATTGTAAAGATTTACAAATAATATGTTTATGGCATTTACTCTCTAACTGGGACGTTTTGGGACTATTGGTGGGGATTTGCTATGGGCAAAATACACAAGGCCATATCCTGGTAAGGGCAAATGAGGTTTAACCATGTATCCAGCTAATTGAAATAGCTCATGTTACCGTATTGTGTGAACAGTTAACTTCATTTAATATTGCATGTGGCGTTTTCTTTTGTGGGGTGCAAATGTTCAATCTAAACAAGTGCCTTCTCGAGACTATTTTGCAGAGCCACTGTCGCTGCGTACGGAGCTAAGCGCTGCCCAAGACGATTGTGATTGGTTTAAAGAAATGCAAACAACCCAGAGAGTTTTTTATCCTATGCAGGCGGGTATGCTCCTGTATCCTATTGCTAGACATTCCTCCGCAACGCTGTGAAGATAGGTCTGGCAATGCGAGACTAAAAACTACATTGTGTGCAATTGTCCACCTTCTCGTTCTCTCGTCTCTGCCTCTGTTAAACACACACACACACACACACACACACACACACACGTATCCTCTCTCATGCTTTATGTTCATGTATGATATAATAATATCACACCTTTTTGTAGGCAGTTTTGTGGGTCCAGTGGGGTTTGCGTGGTTGATTAACGGTGTAGACCAGCTCACACACACTATACGCCAATGTTGTTGTGTTACACGCCACGCCTGTTTGGATCCCGGAATGCCGGCATGTCAAATCACACACTGGGGTGGCATTATACCGCCTTTGCTTGGTTCTGTGTGAATTAACAAAGCCGACATAACAGCAGACCTTCGTTGCAGCGCTATTGTGAAATCTCTGTGTGAAAGGGGACTGATTATTAGTGTGAGCAGTGAGGGGCAGTGTCCCTCAGTCTGTAGTATGGGAGGCATGCTGAGGGCTGCTCCGTCCCTGATAGACAGAATAACACATGTTGGCTCAGCTTAGAGGACACTTTTTAACATGCCATGGGATTAAAATACAAAATGAACACCTGCAGCCAGGAAACTGTTTGACCTCTGCAGTATTTGAAGGTAAGCTCTCACCGTCTGACAAAATAAGAAAACATTTAAGGGAGCAAAGTCCCCTAAACATTTTGGTGTTCAAGAAGGTTTTTGATTACATTGCCAAAAAGTTTTGGGCGGTAGAAAAGTGAAGAGTAGTTCCACTAATAGGTGAAGCTCTGCTGTGAAATGAAAGACTTTGCTGATTACAGAAATGAAAACAACATCAATGCAATGTGTCTTATGTTGCCTTGATGTTTCTGCGCAGCATGTTGCACAGGCCAATCTCTCAGCCATGTCTCCACACTGGAAGTTTAGAACAAAACATGTAAAAGCTCTCACTTATCACTGTGAAGTTATAGCCAGACAGTCCACTCCCAGAAAACAACAGAATAGGTCTATTGTGCAAGCAGCTCACAACGACCCATACTGACGTTTCTTGCTATGCGGCGACCTCTCGTGGCTGTAGTAGTTGTTACGAGAGCAAACGAAGAAGCGAGCTGACAAAGTAAAAGAGTGCAAAATTCCGCACAAGGAGGCAGGTTGAGGTGGTGATAGGTCAAACAAACACAGGACTTTCACTCCCGTGTGAAACCATATGTCGCACGTTACCTTTTTGAAATTAACCGAGTTTTACGGCCTTAGGCTGTGATGAAATGACCTCTGTTACGTCCTTGTTTTGGTAAACGTGGCTCATTTTAAGCCAATGCCTGATGTTTTACTAACCCTAACGAAATATTGTTGTTGACTAAACTTAACTAGTTCTGTTTCACAACGTTAACTGCGTGTTTATAACGGCGGCCTTTACGTTAAACAGAACTGTCACATAATTACGTTAATAACGTTCCGGTCACGTGTTTAAAACGGCCACTGTGCAGCAGTAAATCAAATGGTTATTCACTCATTTTGGGAGTACGTTTACATGTACACCAATACTCCACTATTATTCTGAATATGACAATATATTGGATATTCTGAAAAAGGCCTTTTTCCAAATATAGTAATATAGCATTTTCCGATTAAGACATTTGGACGTATTATTATTATCATATTATTTGGACATTTTAAGGAGTAAGGAGTAAACAAAAACAGAAGAATCGATTTGAAAGATTTGTCATGCAAAATTAGCTGTTATAGTCTCAAAACACTTTCTCCAAATTTAAATTCAATTAACCTACCGCCAAGCTGCTGTAAACTGTAGTTCAGCGGAATATTTAATTCAACGTACTAAAATAACTTCCCAGCAGTCTGGATCATTCCATTAACATTACTTCACTGTGGGGAGCCACATAGTCTGGTCTGAACCATTTACAGCAGCTGTCTCTACCTCCCTGCCATTAACACTCATTCTAACACTCAAAACGAAATATGTCTCAGACAAGCCAACTTTGAACCCTATCTATAGAATATCACACTGTCTTTCCAACTATCTGTCTGTGGTCCTGTTTCAGTACCGTTCATTTTTGTCATAAAAGGGCAAGAAACAAAGTGTGGCAATCTATCATTGTGGCTGTAGCTTTACAAAAGGATACCTGTGCCAATGAGCCAGCCTTATATGTCAATTATACCCCACTGTTGCTAGTATAAAGAGCAAGAAAGTCCGCTTAGGGAGGAGGTCAGGTTGGATGGATGGGTCAAACAAACACAGGATTTTCACCCAGTAGCCCGATGTTCGCTTCCTGTGTAAAACCAAAAGTCACTCTTTACTCATTTGACTTACGTGCGTTAGTTTGCTTGTAAGTTAAGTTACGTATGTAACTTAGTTACGTCACATTCTACACCACGTACGTAAGTTCAGTAATGTACACAAATGTACTTATTTTAATCAACCTTCCTAAACCAAACTGGTACCGTTTAACAATGTTAGCCACGTGTTTAAAACTGTGAACGTAACATTTAGGTGTGAGGACGTATTGATCTGCTGCCATTGGTAAGGACGCTAATTTAGCAAACTTGTGGGTTGTGTTAGCGGGTAAGAAAATAGGTTGGGGGACTCGTTGGAATAAATATAATTCATGTTCATGTTAGAATCAAATCGAAGATGTTGTGCGTCGATGGTTTGTGTCTCAGGCAGGTGACCGGCTGTCGCTCAGGTGGTAGAGCAGTCGCCTACCAATCAAAAGGTTGGTGGTTCAATCACTGGTCCTACAGTTCCATGTCTTGGGCTGCGTCATTGGAGTTTAAATGTGTGTGAATGTTTTTGATGAGCAGGTTGCACTTTGTATGGCAGTACCTTGTATGGCAGCCAGTGCCACAGTGTATGAATGTATGTGAATTGTGAATGATTCCTGTACTATGTTAAAGCGCTTTGAGTAGTCGTTAAGACTAGAAAGCGCTAGTGCTATATAGCCTAAATACAGTCCATTTACATTTGCTGCAACATTTGACCCATAGTAAATGTTAAAATTGTTTGTAGTAATCTGATTTATCAAAATTGTATTTAGACACATGCATCATATTTGCAGTTAATCAAATCTTTGCCTGGTAAAAAAATACTTTGCATTTAAAGGCTATATGTAACTTACAGTTTATGTTGATTTCAGCAGCCCATTTGGACAAAAGCGGTAGTGTTTTTACCACACTTGCTGTCGTAAAGGTCTAGGAGTTAGTGTTATTGGGAGGTCATATAGTAGCAATGAATGTTTTTCTCAGACAGAAAATCTTTCATTTACAGTAAGAGAATACATTACAGACGCATCGTTGCGTTTCAAGTGTTGCAAATGGTAACTTAGCCTGGATGTATCGTGAGCTAAACCGGGTATCACTGTCACTGTGTCACGAGCCAAAGCATTAAGACATTGTCGTAGCAACCAACGTAATAATAACTTATATAGTGCATTTCATGAAACCCAATGAAGCTTTACACAAGTACAGGGTCACAAGTGAAAAGAAAATAGTAACAAGCACAAACACGGACTAAAAAAATTAAACGTCCGCGCTAAATGGAAGTGGGACGTAATGTAATGTAGACTACTGACATACAACCAAATCCCGCAATCTAAAGTTATTTTATGAATGAAATAGACATACAACATACATAAGGGCCAATTCGGGGTCGGTATTTAATAATTTACAATCCCGTAATTGTCTCCATTTGTTTAAAGCCTGACCGAGTGTGACTTGGATTTCGTCCGTTGTCTTTCACTTTCCCTTTTAGATTTTACCGTTAGTTGTACTTTGTATAATTTCCTTCTTTTCTGTGTTGGCCTAATCCCAGTATCAGCCATAACTACAGCAGATAACTTCTAAAATAACAGCTACCCAGCTACCCTTTACCTGGCTGGATACACTAACACAGGCTTTTCCGGTGTTACACCAAAATCTATGACCCATCAGAATGTGTGCTCTGTAGTCTACCAGCCAAAAATAATTCCGTCGATTCTTGTAAAAAATGGCAAAGGCATTAATAAAAACTATATAAGAATAGAATTCTTTTCACTGTTAGTCTCGTTTGCTGTTACAGGTCATTTATGATCATCAGATGGAACATTACACAGTTTCAGAAACATTTAAAAGTTACATATGGTCACTTTAAGTGAATAAATTCTGCTGAGGGCTTAAAAACAATTATCCAGAAAATCTAGTTATCACTGTCTAATTGTAAATATACCTTAAAGGGAGATCCGTGGTCTTGGAACATGTAATGACAACACACAGGGACCTCCTGATCACACTCACATAGTTTCACACCTGGAGGCTACCCAGCATAGTACAACCACAGTGTGATGTGCTAGCCACTGAGCAGCTCCACTGGAGCAGTTTGGGATAAGGTGCCTTGCTGGACCCAGGTTGGAACCAGTGACTCTGCTATGACAAGCCTGCTTCTCTAACGTTTTTAACTGCACCCAACTGTGTTGAATAGAAAACTCTTTTTTTCTCGTTTTGAGATTTAGACTAATACATTACCTAAATATATGTCACTCATAACTCCCTCTCTCCCTCTTCCTCTCTCTTCATCAGAATTCTTGACAAATCCACTTGGTTGGCATTCACTTTATAATTCAGTCAAACTGATGTTAAAATAATACACAACATGATACAGGTGTGTTGAGTTTCAACTATGCGGTGCAAGATTGACATTTTTTAACTTTTCTTTTTAATGCATTTTTATTAGATAGTACAGATAGACAGGAAAGTGTGGAGAGAGAGAATAGATGACGCACAGTATGTTACGTTATGTTTAGTCTACTGTAACAGCAGTGGACGTGCAAAGTTAAAATGGCTGAGGGGGAAAGTGTGCAATTCCAGGATTGATTTTACAGTGATTTCATTTTACTGTAGCTTTATTTTATAAGCTGTATTATACTGTAGCTCTTTGATTTTAAATAAGGCTGAACAGCTGTGTCAGACTCGCCCTGTCTGTTGTGCAGTCAGTCAGGTGGCAAAAGACAACTGCAGGATACACACTGAAACACATGGCATCCAGATAATCCTCCATAAACAGAACCATGACATCACTGCTGAGACACACCGTGTGTGTGTGTGTGTGTGTGTGTATGTGTGTGTATGTGTGTCAGGCATGCATGTGTGTCAGTGAGTCCAACCCTGTCACAGAGAACAGCAGCACCTGTGCCGTCAACATGCCACCTGACAAACCCGCCTTCCAGGAAAGCAGAGAGGTTGATGTGCCAAAGAGAGAAGTAGTCTAGCTTATGAACTGCTTAATATGGTGTGTGTGTGTGTGTGTGTGTGTGTGTGTGTGTGTGTGTGTGTGTGTGTGTGTGTGTGTGTGTGTTTCTGTCTAAGGATGCAGTATGGGACAGTGGGTGTATATCTGGAGTAGGATGTATGACCACATCAGAGAACACTCCTCTTGTGGTTTTAACAGCACAAGACATGCTGCCCATGACCTTTTTAACAGTTGTAAGAAAAGTGAGCCCACGTACTATAACAAGACATGTCCCTTATTTGATCTTATAGGCTTTTTATAAAACACATGTAGACTTTTGACATAGCCTAATACTGGTAGTTACACATGACACTAGACTACTAAATTTTAACTTTTAATTACATTAAACTTTTTTGATACTCAATTATTCAGTTCACTTAAGAAAGAAAAATATAAATTCTCAGATTCCAGCTTCTTAAATGTGAATATTTTCTTTCTTCAGTCCTCCGAATATCTTAGAATTGTGGAAAAAACTAGACATTTGAGGATGTCATCTTGGGCTTTGAAAAAAGGGTTTCCGCGGGTCTTAAAAAGTCTAAAAGTTCTAAATCTAGCAACAACATTGCTGGGACAGTAACAAGCAACAGAAGATTTGCCTAACTATACAATAGTGAAACAGACAAAAACAGACAGGCAGAGCAGGAGAGACAAGATGGCAGCAAGTTTTAGTGCCTAAATTAATGTTGACAGTGCTGACTACTTGTTAGCCATTTCTTTAAGTTACATTTAAAAAGAGCCGTACATTTTAAAATTTCTAATGTGACTTGGGATAGAGTTCCACCCACCCGCCCTAACTTTCGTCACCTTTTATGCCTTTTTATGCCTCTGTTGCTATTCAGTACGACATCACTTTTGGTGCAATAATGTGCTGCTAGACAGAAGAAATCACCACTCTGACATACACAAACATACAGAGCTATTATTTCAGATATCTATCATCCGTTGAAAAGTCAAAGGCAGTGTGTTTCAGACTGCTGGGAACACAGGAGCGTGGTGCCAGACTTTAGATAATGGCTGGCAATGATCTACACATTTGCCATTTTTATTATTTGTCAGCTTGCAGTTGTGCAGATAACAGGCACTGCATTTTAATTGGAAAAAACATTATCTTTGGCAACAAGAGGAAGAAAAAGAACTCTAAAACAAGCTAAAAGATACAAACACCTTTACGGCTAATGTGTTAAAACAACTGTGGCAACGGCATACGTGCCTTTTTGCTTGATCAACGCAGCACGTTCCTGCCTTGTTAGCATTGTAAACCGCAGTGTACAGACCTTCGCCAGCAAACAAACTTCTAGCCGCCTCTGAGCTTTTAAAAGAATCTTTATTGACAATTTTCATTAGCCAGAACGGACCGTAAGCTAAAGTGTGAGCACATAAATCGTTGTGAGTTGTAAAACCAATGCTACAATTTACTCATACAGAATGAGTTGGAATTTACCATTTCTAAAATCGTACAGCTTTGGCAAACCTGTCCTGATGACACAGTAAGTAAAGTATAGTATTATCATCCTATCCGAGTTACATTTCTGGCTACTTGATGAGTAGAACTCCAGTATCAACTCTTTTAGGTCTAGTTTGGCCTCCACAGCCCAGTATCCCTGGGAATTACATTAATATTAGACGATTCTGCATGTCCTGTGGCAAAGTTCAGTGTCACTGGAGGAAGTACTGTTTTTTTTATTTAGCGAGGAGGAAAGTAGAGGTGTGGAGATCAAGCTGGGGGATGGGCATGATGCACACAAGACTTTGGTGTGGATGATCACAGTCAAACAGGAGTTTGTTTTCTGTCACAAGCATCTATTGTTTTCAAATTTTTAATCATAACCACAATCTTTCTCAAACAATAAATGTTTTAGTTGCCTTACTTTAACCCAGTGGTTCTCAAACTTTTTACACCATGTACCACTTCAGAATATATTAAGGCGTGAGCGTGTCAGCTGCATGGCGTGTCCGTTTTTATTTCGGCTCCCATGTTAACAGGTTAGAGCTTGCAAACTGCCTACATGACACGCACGTCTCTCGAGCTGCTCCGAAAACGCGTGCCTGCTAGAAATAGGACCGACGCCTATTTTTTACGCAACACACAAGCGTGTTGGAAGTGTTTCCAGGCAAAATAGAATATAAAAAAATATTTATATGTCATTTTTACACAAATATATATTAATAAATGACATGTTGATGTTTTAAAGTCTCTAGGTTTTATCATAAATGCAGATATAAATGTAATTAAAAAAAATCGATTTTCATATATTGCACCTGTCAATACAGAACAAAATATTCTGTAGCCTATTTTGCCATCAATACTGCCGACGTTGTCTTTGCTGTAATCAAATCAGTATATATTTATGTCTAACATGAAGTATACTGCTTGATTGCAGTAAGTCAATGGGAAACATACATGTACATGTACATACAAGGCTAGCAGCAGCAGCGCTGCGTCAGAAATGTTTCTGGTGTGTAAAGACAGAAAAATCCACGCAGCCGCCACGCAGCTGACATGCAACAGAAACGCCACGCTCACGCGACGCATCCAGTCTGTCGCCGGCCTTAGGCTCTCTAAGTACCATCATCATGGCCGACGTTAAAGGAAAATTCTGCCGCAAAATGAACCTAGGGGTTAATAACACATGGGTACCAATTCGACCATTCTCTGGGATATGTTTTCATGCTAATCGAATGTGACCAGTTTTAGCGCAAACCGCTAATTAGCTTATAACGCTAGTTGTCGGGGCACGCAAAAGTAAAATTGAAATTGCTATTTCTATACCACTAACAAGTCTCGAAATAGCACCACACTTGCACGGTAGCATAATGAGGGTCCATAACTGTAAACCGAAGCATTGATAAGTTTGTAAGTGTACAGATACAGATAAAAAGATAGTTTTAAAGAAGTTTTAAAGTTTATAAAGACAGTACTTTTCGGTATACAGGCAGGCGCCATCTTGGGAAAACAGCCATGACCAGTAGAACAATGAACTCCGTGTAACCAGTAACCAGTAACATAGCTCATAGCTAGCCTAAATAAAAACACTGAATATAGTTTGCTTCATCAATACACAAATATTTTACAGAATCATCAGTTTTGTTAGTGGTAAACAGAAGTTTTTCATATTTGGTGAAGAGATATTCCTGACTTTGGTTTTATGTTTTGGAAATTACATTTTAATATTCATGTCTCTCTCCTCCCTGTCAACCACAACCTACATCCACACCGCCCAGCCCCCTCCCACATCCATGCTGACGAGTCTGACCCGAAGGCAGTTATACTGCTGTTATAGAGACCTCAGACAGATCAGTCGAAAACAAAGCCACTTGGCTTCTTTCACCTTAGAATCCGTGGGTTATTATTTGGAGAATGGCTCTAGACGAAGGATAAATGTTGACCGGTTACCGTTTTTTTCTTAGCTTTTTAGTTTGCAATCTGCTAAGTCCAGTAGAATGCATTACCAAATTGGGTCATGAGTTACGTCGGTTAAGAACTTTTGAAACCCTTTTTTTAAGGGCTGGTGTTAGTTTAATTTGTTATTTCTTGTTGAAATATAATGTATAGCTTCAGTTTGTGTGACATCGGAAGTAAAAAGACGATCATTGACGATTTCCTTTTTGTTGGCAAGCTTTAGCAGCTTAAAAGTGAAGACTACTGAGCTTGTTGTCAGGCAGTAGTCAGAACTACTAGGTGCATTAAATGAAAGCAGTAGTTTGGATAAAGGTAAAAACGAGCCCATGGGCAGAGGTGTTGTAAAGTGCAAAGAGCCATGTTAGGAGACAACTGCTCCAGCAGTCTGACCATTGACTCTTGTCTGACACCACCATCAGAAATCAGGTGAGCTCCATTTCATCACTCTATCATTTTTATAAGTCCTATACAAATAAGACTAATAAGCTAAAGTAAGTGCATTTGTTACATGGGATGTTTGTACTGGGGCAACATTTCCAGTCCTCGTGTGATTGGGTTGAGCCAGGTTTGTTGAATCTATTCAGATTTTGTGTTTTGATTTTAATCTACTTGCTGTCTTCCTCTACTGCATTATATATATACATACATACATACATACATACATACATACATACATACATACATACACGTTTGTTAGTATTGAGGTCAATATAATCTAATTATGTTGTTACTCATTTGATACCGCTCTGAGGTCAAAGGCACCAAACATGTACCAACCTCCGTGCAAGGCTGATACATGTATAAAAAAATATCTGACCAGCATAACTGCAATTTAAATTGCAGTTATTCTCTTTAAATTAAACTACATACTTGTGTCTTTGTCATCTACATAATATTAAACAAGTTATAATTGTACCAAGCATAATTACAAAAGTTTCTTGTTTCTGAATTAATATAATCAGATACAGTAATGCAGTTGCCATTTGATATTAGTGGTATACTTGACATGAATCAGTAATATTTATATTTAATTATGACATTCAAAAGTGGTATACAGATGCATAGTTGGCCAGTTGTGGTAATAATGACACGTTTCACAATGTTTTAATATATATATATTGGAGAGAGAGTTTAGATTTCACTCTTTTGATTCTTTTACTACCTGTGTTGACATTTCCCACCAATGACTACCTTATTACCAGTGTAGATTTCTAAAAACTTAAGCTGTTACTAAGCTGAAGCTAAGAGCTCTCCAGTGCTGAAAGGCCTGTCTGAGCTGAACTGTGTTCACAACAACCAACCAGACAGCATACATATACATGACAAGCAAATATTGACTCAGGCACCCGTTAGGTGTACCATCATGCATCATGCTATTACTTTTATAGACCAGTCGTTTGAGTGTAGTGAAGCGTGGCTTAGTCAATATTTAGTCTTGTCATGTTGACTGTTCCTGCTTTAGTAGCCAGGTGCAGCTTCTTGATGTTTCGGTCTTCTGTTTGGTCTACCTCATGTTGACAGACAGCATAGTGGAGCATTTAGCAGCTAAAGAGCCATATATAAATGGAGAACAAAAACAGCTGGGGTGAATATTGGACTTACATTTATCATGTCAACAGCAACACAACATTTTAATGTCACTCTACATCTGCTGGATGTGTATAATGAACTGTGTGCCAACAAGTTCGCCATTTTAACTTAAAAAGGTAATGTTAATGTTATGTTTACAGCTTGCCCTGCTCCCAAGTGGCCAAAAAGTGGACAAATGGGATATGGAGATACTGAGCATCTTGGTATCCAACGTTCTGTTTTTAAAGTTTTTTGACAGTATGATGTGATTTGGGATTTGGAAGCCAAGGTGATTTCCAGATGATCACAGTCAAACAGGAGTTTGTTTTCTGTCACAAGCAACTATTGTTTTCTTATTTTTAATCATAACCACAATCTTTCTCAAACAATAAATGTTTTAGTTGCCTTACCTTAACCCAGTGGTTCTCAAACTACCTACTGTAGCCTACTGAAGCACATAACAGCCATAATTTACATATATTGCAAATCACAAACAGTGATAAGAGCAACCTATTACACAACCCTTTGCATGACGCTTTCGTACAACCCCTGCAGCGTCAAGCATACTTGGCATAAAGGATATAGATCAGACAATATTCTCTGTGCTTGCATGGATGGACTTTTCCATTCCTCTCCACAGCCTTCATGGCAGTCTTTACATAGCAAGCTTTAAAGGTCCCATGACATGGGGCTCTTTGGATGCTTTTCTATAGACCTTACTGGTCCCCAAATACTGTATCTGAAGACTCTTTTTTTTCAGCCTTGGTGCAGAATTACAGCCACTAGAGCCAGTCCCACAATGAGCTTTCCTTAGGATGTGCATTTTCTGTGTCTGCAGCTATTGAGGAGAAGAGAGGGGGGGGCAAGGTGGAGGGTGGGGGTGTGGCCTTGACCAACTGCCACTTTGCTTGTTTGAAAGCCATGATGTCTCTCTCTCATGGGTGGGCTAAATTCTCTGCGTGGGCAAAGCAGAGAAAGGGGAGGTAACCTTGCTCCTTATGACCTCATAAGGAGCAGGATTCCAGATCAGCCCATCTGAGCTTTCATTTTCTCAAAGGCAGAGCAGGATACCCAGGGTTCGGTTTAAATCTATCGTCATTTCTAGCCACTGGGGGACCATAGGCAGGCTGGGGGAATGCATATTAATGTTAAAAAACCTCATAAAGTGACATTTTCATGCCATGGGACCTTTAATGAAATGTTTTGAGATATTGCCATACCTTTCTGACATCGCATACCTGAATATGCTCTGTAATACAGAGTGTGCATAAAAAGTATGATCTCTGCTGTAAATGATAACACAAACTTTCAACATGGGCCTTCCAGCTAAAGGTGTTGTCCAAATGAACGCCAAGGTACATATAGGAGCAGACCTGATTGATTGGTTCATCATTTATGACCTCTGATACCCACTGACTCATGTCACAAACATTTCCTCAGTTTTTGAAATTGTTGAATGAGATGGTTGGCATCGCACCACTGCACAAAGCTCTCTAGTTCAGTAAAACAGGCAAAATGACTTGTGTGTTTGTGCAGTATGCTGAGGATAGCAGTGTGCCAAAAATACCAAAACACATGGTGTAAATGTACACATACTGTATACCTATACAAAGCTATATACATCCTACTCAAAAACCTTCCCAACAATCTACTTAATGTAATTGTAATTACTTTAAAATGCTTCTTAAAACTAGTCCCTTATTCCATAAGAAAATTAAGTCTTTCCTAATGCCTAAATAAAGGCTACAAAGTTTAAAATAATTAACCCCAAATTGTTATTTCAAAGAAGTAATTTATTTACAAAAAATTAATAATGTAGTGTGATGTTACACACATAATTATGCACATTGTTATTTTCCCTTTTGTCTCTAGCCATTAGCGGTTATCTAGAACACTGTG
Organism: Perca flavescens; assembly: GCF_004354835.1. Lineage (NCBI taxonomy): Eukaryota > Metazoa > Chordata > Actinopteri > Perciformes > Percidae > Perca > Perca flavescens. Next base: position 7,354,198 of record NC_041339.1, on the reverse strand, counting down.
TTTTTAAATAACTAGTGCACTGCCCATTCCAAATATGCCTGTTTGAATGGGCTGCCCCAACCTGTAAACCGTTGCAGCGCGGCTCAATCAGTTGCGGCTCGGCTGCAGCTCATTTAGCAATTTAGCGTGTCCCCTATTTCATCAGTTGCATGTAGGGTAGACAGCGATGAGTTTTTCCAAGACACCTGTAGCCGGTGAACAGCAATCAATGGGCCTCGTAGGGATTCAGCAACTCCCCACCCCACGCTGCTGTACTGCGAACGTGTGGGGACACACAGATATCCTGATTTATAGATAGATGATGTATGGAAAAAAATTCAAAATGCTCCTTTTTGTAAAAAGTTTATGTTTTGTTTTCGACAACAGTACAAGTCAAAATACACCAAATGCAGATTTGTAAAGAAGCCATAGGCTGTATTCTAAACACTGGACTGTGATTTTTTTTTATATAGCATTATTTTATATATTATTATATATTTCTGCAACAAGGCAATTCAAAGTGCTTTAAATAAAACTGTATTTTCTTTATTATTGTTATATTTATTATATAAATCCTCACCTAAAACGTGTGACAAATACATCAATATATAATGTATTTTTTATGTTGGAAGAAGCCTACTGAGTGGTAATTACTTCGTCACTTCCTGTGGACCCCCGCGGGTTGGGGACATTTACAGTGGTGCATAACTTAATGGAAAAACTGGACAACTTGTCCCATGGTTGCTGGTGAAAAAATAACTCATTAAATATGTACATTGAAGCAATATGTTGATTAAAGTTTGAAAAATATCAATAACAACAAAGAGATATGGCTTTCCTGATGGACAAACTAAGAGAGAAAAAAAAACGTGCTGAGCGTGACAAAAAATGCTTCCAATTGAAATACATTAGTTTAAAAAATGTGCTCAGCATCATGAAAAAACGTGTACACAAATCAATGGTTACAATTCCGTGACTATTTCACAAACTGCAATGGTGAACGTGATAGACAGATGGTTCATCCAATCACCTGCCAGGTATCTTTTTGAAAGTGTCTGCCCTTTTCAAAACAGTTTTCAATGACTTCTCAGATGGTTGTGTTAACATCTGGCGCGTCAGGTTAGCCCTGGACGTCCTGGCTCACGATTACATATATATTATTTAAAAAAATGCATTCTTTTTCTGAGGTATAAGTATGAACAGTGAATGAGAACAGCCTGTCCACTGACAAGACCCAAGTCTGTCCTTCACAATGTCAGCTTTTACGAGAGAGTGTTTTCCATTTGTGCAAGAGGTCTTAAACTGTAAAGGAATGACAGTTATGTTTCAGACAGCGTGTCGACATTCCTTTTCATGTGTGTTTGTGTGTGTGTGTGTGTGTGTGTATTTGAGTTTTTCCATTAGTTTTACAAAGATAAATATAAACACTCAAAGACACACATGAAGAGCTGTTTAGGTATGCAGTTAGTCATCAATCAAAAGAGCATGTTCTCAGGAAAGACACATGCACGCACACAATGTCAGCCCTACTTGTTTTAGGTTACACGTTTCTCCACACTAACAGGAAGACTTGTCAGGGTGATTGATAGGCTGTCACACTAAATGGGTTTCTCTACAGACTTTTTATAGAGTCAAAGGCTACTCTGGATTATATAATCAAAGAATACATTTAGATTTACGAGAATCTGAACAAGCATGCAAGTTTGATATTTCTGATTTTTATATAATTAATGCCAGACTTATTTTGGTCGATACCCAGATACCCAGCCCTATAAGTGAAAGGAATGTGAATATTGTATTAAAATACCGTCTCGTTCCCATCTCCACTTTAGCAATAAATTATCTATGCTAGCCAGGCTGACCTTCCAACTTCCTACTAGACATATACTAGCTTTAGGAAGGAACATTTGAACGTATAAAAGGTGTATTGTGGTAGTATCCCACTTTCACAAAGATAGGGTTTAAAGAGACACATAAAAAAAAAAAAAACACAGAATCCTACATTTCCCATAATGACTTCCCATGCCTGGTTACTCCATGCTCTCAGTTTCTAATGCAGGCTTTCTGTTAAATATGTAGTCTTCAACCCCAATAGAGCTCAACAGTGTGGTTCTGTAAGTAAATATCCCTTTCATTTACTCCGTAAGAATCTTTATTATTAGCCATAATGTCCAAACCATCCAAAATAGACTTACTACGTGCTACGAGATTGTGAAATGAAGGTTCATGCCCCTGTATAACCCACAAGTACCTATTAAATCAAACAAAAATATTCAATTCAATTAAAAAAACTTTATGGGTGAGGCTATTTGCACCCTTGGTACAATTAGCAGTGTATGCTATTCGTACCCTGGTGCAATTAGAAGTGCTATTCGTACCCTGGTGCAATTAGAAATGAATGCTATTAGTACCCCGCCGGTGCACACAGCAATGTGTTCTATTAATACCCCGTCTGGTACAAATATCAATGTATGCTATTTGCACCCCTTTGCATTTACAGTACCTTGGCATATATTTACACACAGTTATCCATACTACTCATGTATTACACCTTTTTGGAATATTATTGCCCTGACATTCTTACCCTAACCATAACCAATCCCACTCCTCTTGCCTAAACCTAACCAACCCAACCAAAGCAGGCATATTCATGAGTCCCCTACCACCCTGCAAAAAAGATTTTGTGTTCGCGAGCCCTGACTTGCGCAATTGCATGCAAATTATCCAATCCAAAATGAAAAAAACAAGATTGCCTCACCAGGGAGTCAAACTCCAGACTCCAATTGCATTCAAATTATCCAATCCACAATGAAAAAAACAAGATTGCCTCACCAGGGAGTCAAACTCCAGACTCCCAGACCAAACCTTACTGTACTAACCACTCACCTAGCAGTTCATACAGAATGTTGTAGCACTGTTTACCACTTGGTGTCTTCAAGACTCGGTTGCTAGGTAACCATACTGTATACAAAAAATAGGTACGGTACTAACTAACAAACTAACGGTTGTATGCTTTCACTGAAGACAGCGCAACGGTAGTATCCATTTTCCGCTAGAAATTCAATTGTTATAAACTTTAGAGACAAAACTCTCCTAATACGCCAGTTTCTGCGGTCATGGAAGATGAACGTTCGCCATGATTTCGGTGCACGCGAGCAACGTGTTTTTGTTGTTACGTCACAGGGTGTGAATAGCTCAGCTGTGTGGCCGAGGCTATTTGTACCGAGGGTGCAAATAGACACTCCGAAACTTTATTTACTCCAACAGGGCAATGGAATTTAGCAGTCAACCAGTCACATGAAAAGCAGACAAGAATTAACACTCGCGGCGACCCCAAAATGTCAAATATTCAATGCTTTGACTGCCAATCTCAGTGAATCTGATTCGACAATGTCAATTCTTAGTCAAGGACACCCCTAATTGACACCATCACAATCATTCAATCAACCAACATGTCAGTAGCAGCAGGTCAACAAATGGGTAAAATAATAAAAATTTAAATAAATATACAACCATAATCTAACTTAAAGGTCCAATGTGTAGGAATTTCTCCCATCTAGCATTGAGATCATATATCGCAATCAACTCTCTCGCACCATGCAGTTCAAAGTACGTATTACAGCTACGGTAGTCTTCACGCTTCAAAAAGCGTGTCTCCTGCTCTTTTCAATATCCTTTTTCTTTTTCTGGGCGAAGAAGAAGACTCCTGTTCCTGAAATTTGGATTTTGAATACGTGTGGTCCTCCATGTTTCCTTCTTAGAACTTGCCGGGGCTGGGAAGCTACGATATCATTTAGTAGCATTAGCAGCACCTGTGAGTTTATCATGTGACGGCGAAAACGCGAAAGGCAGAGCAGTATGTCCTTTATGTCCCTTACCGGCTAACGTATTTCAAGATATCGCCGTCCTGAGGGCATTAAAGAGAATACGCAAGAAAGAACATGGTCAAAATTACCCATGATTCTCTTAGCTTTCTGGACTACCTGTTACTTCCAGAGGGAGCTCAGGTCTGGTAACCAAGGGGGTAAGCTTCGCTTCAGAACTCGAACCTCCGATGGCGCAATTTTGTTGCTACAAAGGTATCACCTCTTGTTAGCATTCCACTGACCGCCATTTTTTTTTTACGTCACTTGACTGTGAATAACTTTATATCTCTATTTGTCCATTGTTTATTTCTAAAGAAACACAACAATGTATAAAAGGCTCCATTACCTTGTACCTCACGTTATGGCTCCGTAGCAGACGTTTTTGTAAAAATATGCAAACGTTTGTGTCATAACCAAGTGCCTTACTGTCACACAGTAGAGGAATTACCGTATAGTACAGGAGAAGCTCGCAGGCAGATTCGATTTACATTAGCTGTTTAGGTTTAATTACTAATGTTAACTTGCATGTCAGTTAGCAATAATTAGCCTGTGCTTATGTTATCTCCTTACATATACCTACACTCTCCGTCTCTGTAAGATTGGAAATGATTGAGATTTCTCTTGGCACAGCTACCAGAAGACTTACAACTTTCAGACACGTTGTTCACGTCACATTACCGTTGTCTCTGTCAGTTGGAGGCTGCGCAGTAAAGCAAGAGATCACCGGAAAAGTGATTCTAATAGTCTTCACTGGTCTCCGTCCAGAGCAACAGGGTCTATTGGTCCATTATATATATGTCAGTGCTGGTAACTGAACTTCAGTGATCTTAGAGCAGATCTTTACAATGAAACATGTATTCGCGATGATGTCTCTGATTGGCGGAGATTACTGTTTGTCATGGAAATGTTAACCGCACTCACGTAAGGCTATAGCAAACTGCTACGATTGAAGTCTCTGAACGTTTATGTAAACAGTCTTGTACCTTTGCCTTTTTTTCCGTTTTCAAAATGTTCTTTTGAGCTGAATGAAAACAAATGCGATTTCTGAAAGGTTGCAGACCTCTTTGGAGAGGCATGTTTCTCTGCCAGCAGAGTGAATTACATCTACATGTACTGCCTAAAACACATGCATATACAGTATACAGACACATACACACCAGTGCTGACAGTACAGTAACCTCTCAAAGCGTCTCTTATTGATGATTGATGAAAGAGACCTGTTACCTGGGTTGTATATCATTGTGAGGTATGCTTGGCCAGCTCAGTGATGACATATGAACATACATTGGGGGTTGTTTTTGCGTATTTGATGTTATGTACAGTCTTTGCATTCTATTACAACTGATATATTTGGTATTGTTGTGATATAGCTAGTGATATTTTTAATCAATGGTCACCAAACATGTTTTTTTGCAACAAATTTTGTCGCTGATCCTGAGGCTGTTTTTGAAATCCCTATACCTTGATGAAATTAATCTAATCTATATAAAAAGTGCAGAATTCAAGCAGCATCATTAGTGAAACATACATCAATCTATCAAAAAAGATCAATCCATCTATTGTCTATAATTGCTTATCCTTCGAGGGCTGCGGGGGGCTCAAGGCGATCCCAGCTGACATTGGGCATAAGGGCTGACACATACACACAGAAAGACCATTCACGCTCACATCTACAGTGTGGTATTGCTACTTAAACTTAAAGGAGAATTCCGTTCGATTTCAACACGTAACTCTGTTGTTAGTGGTCACAGAGTACTGTCAGTAGCGAGGAAAAATAATCGGTGTTGCCTACACCGAGTTATGCTCCTGCTACAGTTCGCATCCAGGCGGCTGAAACGGGGCAGGTTTTAAATGTGCTTTTAGCCTCTTGACAAGTTTGAGATGTCATTACAAGTGCCTAACGATTTGAACTGATTCCCTCCGAGTGAACACAGTGAATATGACTGCAGTAGATGTGAAAGAAATGCATACAAGTTGTGCTAATTCAGCCAGTGCACACACCTCTGTTTAGTTCCGGTGTTCCCGTGAAGTCCACACAAGTCGATTGTCGAACTCATACAATCCAATATTCCACCAAATTTTTTCCACCAAAAAATAATGGTCACGAATTGCCATGGTTATGTCCATAATAATGATTATGTAGCAGCAACATAGATAGGCCTTCAGGTCCGTCCGGTTTAGGTTCCTTCTCCCAATTTACTCCCCCCACCCGCTTCCAGAACATCCTTGTAGATCAGATGGGGAAACCTCTCTGTATGGGCGAAACAATGTCCATTATCTGGGGACTCGTCTAGACCAGGCTATATGAGATCCCACTCCTTATAGCACTGGCTTTCTTCTTCGTGGTCATTGCGATACAGTAACCAAAGGAGTACCACCATGTCCCTGCACTTCGTGGCTTTGAAGCAGCAGCCTCTGCCTCTTTATCCTCGAACAGATAACCCCCGACCATCAAACTCCAAAAACTCCTCCGTGTGTTCCACATCGGATTCGGATGAACTATCTGAGCTGATATTCTCAAGACACTGACCCAATCTCGTTGTTGTCCCAAAGCTCCGTCTTCGTCTGTCAGCTGACAGTCTCCACTGTTGCGTACCCATGAGCATGGGCGAGAACTCAAGCCTTGTTGAAGCTGTTGTTGTTGAGGCTCAGTTGTGATGTCAGACTATCTATGATGCTACATAGTCATTGCTGTGGACATAACCACGGCAATTCGTGACCATCGTTTTTTGGTGGAAAAAATATGTTTTGGAATATTGGATTGTATGAGTTCGACAATCGACTAGTGTGGACTTCACCGGAACACTGGAACTAAACAGAGATATGTGCACTGGCTGAATTAGCACAACTTTTATGCATTTCTTTTACATCTACTGCAGTCATATTCACTGTGTTCACTCGCGAGGGATCAGTCACCGATTATTTTCGTTTTTCTCGCTACTGACAGCACTCTGTGACCACAAACGACAGAGCTACGTGTTTAAATCGACTGGAATTCTCCTTTAAGTAACAGATCTGAGTACTTCCACCACAGGATCTGAGCCCATAGTATTTCTGGCCTAGGTCTCTTGGGCCGTCAGGACAATAGAGGTTAGATTCTGTAGGGTTTTTGAATAACTGTCTCATATATTTTGCAGGTGGGTCAGCCCCTCTGGCAGCATCGGTGGACTACAGTCCCCACATTCCTCAGATAGGATGTTTCTGTGGGCAGGAAGTAAAGCAACAGATGGAAGAAGTGACCGCAGGTATTGAATACTGCCTTGCTCAGTTTGTTTCAATATTAATGCAAAAATATAATCTAGAAAAGGCTACATTTTTTGAAGAAAGTGTAAGTTTGCTGGACATAAGAGGTTAAAGTGTTAAAATGAAAAGCAGTTGACCTCATAGAAAATCACTGATGCAGTTAGATGATGTAACAAATTACAATTTCAGTTCAAGTTCCAGCGTCAGAGATAAGTGTGTGCTAAATGAAGTGCCAGTTAGTATGTAAGCAGTTTAAAATGTCAGTTGGAGTATTTTAGCTGTCAAGGCCAAAAGCAGTTAAACTGTCAGTTGAAGAGTAGAGATCAACAGACTTAAATTATCACATTAAGTGTAGTGAAAGTGTCAGTAAATTCAAGAGCTGGGGCAAGGCATTGTGTAATGACGCACCTTTATAGTAATACAACATGAGAAACATCAGTAATAAAAGTAGATGATCTGAAATGAATCTAAAATTAGATACATATAATACATGAATGTAAAAATAGATGAGTAAAATTCTGATTTAAAGACATAATTAAAATAACAGTAAGCCAGTCTACAGAAGTTGGCTTCCATAAGTGATTTAAAAGAAGACAAATGATTTAATTACCTGATGTCATGATAGATAATTATTGGTCCAGGGGTACGATCACATTTAGTCTTAAGGATTGGCTTAGGAACATCTAGCGAAGTTTTATCATGAGGGTATCATGTAGCATACTGGTTCATAAGAAGGTAAAGGTTCTATAAGGTAAACATGCAGACACATACTTGCGTTAAAAATAATTCTGAAAAGTCTGTGGTAGCCAGTGCAGGAATCACCATCATTATTGCATAGTAATGCCAAATGCCTTGCATGTTTTTTACTTAAAACATCATGTACTTTAGCAAAGCAGACTGGGGTGTTATGACTCCCCAATGAACCTACTATATAAGGCTCAGCTGCTTTAATATTAATTAATCTAATATAAAGTAGGCAGAGACTGTGCAATCACACACCCTATAGTTCTGAACATTCTGAGCTTCTCAGGTCTCAGCACACAATTCCCTATTTCTTGGACCCTGCAAACGAGTGGGCAGTGCAAGGACTAAAGGCAGGTATTACATTGATAGACATAGACGTTAAAGGACACCACAGAGTGTGTCCTGTTGCTCAGCTTACCCAGTGTGAAGAGAACTAGCACCAAAATAATGTAATCTTTCTTTCTCCATGGATGATGAAATGCTTTAACATCATTTGGTGATTTCTATTATTTAGTTTTTAAAGGAGATTGCATTTTACACCATAGAAGGTCTAGAGATGTCTCCAATGTTGACTGTAAAACATTTCAAACTGCTATGGGTCCTCTTACACGTTAACCTTTATTTTTTAGTTCCTTCTACCAGAAGTTCCGTGAATACGATGTCCTGGACAAGAGGAAGACAATGACAGCTCTTAGGGCAGGAGAGGACAGAGCCATACTGCTGGGCCTCAGCATGGTCGTCTTCTCTGTCATGATGTACTTTGTCCTGGGAATCACCATACTGCGCTCTTACTCTGACAGGTAATAACAAGTCACAAGGTCACAAGTCGATATCGACGACGTTCCACATCCAGGATTGTTCAGGTGCCACCGGATATTCCGCCAGATGTCCCTCTTTTTAGGCCAGATGTCCCACACCTTCCGCTTTCTTTGTGTTGGCATTTTAAACTCCGGTGGATTTATGAGGACTATGGTTAACTGCTTCTCAGATCTCTGCAGGGTAAATCCAGACAGCTAGCTAGACTATCTGTCCAATCTGAGTTTTCTGTTGCACAACTAAAACAACTTTTGAACGTACACATGTTCCACCACAAAGTTCCTTCCCGAGGCTATTTTGCAGAGGCACTGTCATTGTGTCCACCACCACCCAAGGCAATGGTGATTGATTTAAAGAAATGCCAATAAACCAGAGCACATTTTTCTAGCCAGACCCTACAAGGTCACCTACAGACCGTTTCAGTTTAGAAAACAGAAACTGACTTAATTGTAATTATTAATTCAAACCTTGTGTTGATCTGAATAGTCAAACTTAGTGACTAACCACTAAAATCAATGAAGGTGTGTTTGCAGCATGCATTGAAAAGAATTTCTATTTCTCTACAGCGTGTGGACTGATGAGGCTAGCTGCACTATCGTGAACTCCACCATCGTGGGTGATGTCAACTGTTCATACAGCTGTGGATCAGAGTGCAGGAAGAGTTCCCGTTACCCGTGTCTCCAGGTCTACGTGAGCCTCAACTCCTCAGGAAAGGTGCTACGATTGTTGCACAACGAGGAGACGCAGGACAGCAACCCTGAGGTCTGGATTGTGAATGGCCAAAACAATTCTGTAACATTAAGAACACCTGGACTACCACACACACGAGCCAGCTCTATACAAATAAACAATGTCTTTCTTTTTTCCTTTTCTGTTCTTTTCTTTCCTTCAGTGCTTCTACTTCCCAAAGTGCCGTAAGGATTATGCAGCTACGCATGGGATCGTTCAGAACATTTCGGAGCGTCTCAGGTCTCAGCACACAGTTCAGTGTTTCGTGGACCCTACAGACAGAATTGACAGTGCCATCCTGACACAGATCTACGGTCGGGTCGCCGTCTTCCACTCCCTATTCTGGCCAACCTGCACCTTGATTGTAGGAACCATTATCATTGCCATGGTGAAGCTGACCCAGTACCTGTCCATCATGTGCGAGCGACAAAGCCGCATTAAGAAGTGAAGGAAGTTCAAAAGGAAGTTCCTGTTGTAAGGACATGGGGACAACTGAACCAGCTTCATGGGGTCAAGACAGAAAGACAAAGAGGAGAAAGCTGTTTCACGCCCAGAAGTGGTCTGTCTGTGACAGCTGGAATGTTGGGGTTCAAAGACATGCATCAGTGACAATCTAAAAGCAGCTAAAACGAGAAGCATATACCTTTGAGACAGTGTGTAGCAAGTGTATTTCCCAAAATGTTGAACTATTTCTTTGAAAGGGGACATATCAAAAATACTGTTTTTCAGTGCTTGTGCACATACCTTTGTGTATCTCGGGTGCCTACCAACCCTCAAACTGTAAAATAAGACAACCCAGTTATTTGTTTGTGGGCTGCCTAGATCTATACTAGAGGTTCTTGACGTTTTCTAGCCAATTGCCCTTACAAGATAGAGAATTTTCTGGGGACCCCCTCATGTATGTCCCGTAGCCTATTTTTACACTTGTATAGTCTTAGTATGGATTTCTTTGATTAGAACATAATCTGTGAACTATCATAGATTTTAAATTAAAATATTATTTTTTACAACATAAATTGCATTTTTTACATCATTTAAATAAATTTTCAAAAAACTTTTTACAAACCCCCTGGTAGAGTCGTGTTGCCGTCTTCCACTCCCTGTTCTAGCAAACCTGCACTTTGATCAGAGGAACCATTATCATTGCCATGGTGAAGCTTTTTCTATTTTGTGGGCTGCCTAGATCAGAAAACATGTGATTCAACAAGCCATTCAGACATGGCTCTCTTTTCTATGTCTCATGCAGGCTCATTAAAATATACAACTCTCCATCTGACTATATCCACAGATGGCTTGTGAGCTTCCTTTGCAAAGGTGCGCAATATATTTCTATCAGAATGCCCTACAGAATGCCTTAAAAGTAGGGTAGCTCATTCTGTCAGGTAGGAAATATCTCTCAGAATGGACAACTTACTCAATACATGTAATTAAAAGTATGGTAGCTCATTCTGTCTGGTAGGAAATATCAATCAGAATTGACATAATCTATGAATGTTAGGCTAGATCATTTTGTCAGGTGGGATATATCTATCAGAATAGACTACTTACTCTATGAATTTAGTGAAAAGTAGGGTAGCTCGCAGATGGGATATATCTATCAGAATGGACTATTTACTCTATGAATGTAGTGAAAAGTAGGGTAGCTCATTCTGTCAGGTAGTAATTATCTATCAAAATGGACTACTTACTCTATGAATGTAGTTAAAAGTATGGTAGTTCATTCTGTCGGGTAGGAAATTTATATCTGAATGGACTACTTACTGTTTAAATGTAGTTAGAAGTAGGTTATTCTGTCAGGTAGAAAATATCTATCAGAATGGACTACTTCCTCATTAAATATAGTTAAAGGTAATGTAGCTCTTTCTGTCAGGTATGACATATCTATCATAAAACCCTACTTCATCCATAAATGTAGTCAAAAGTAAGGTAGCTCATTCTGTCAGGTATGAGATAGTTATCAGAATGGACTACTTACTCTATAAATGTAATTAAAAGTATGGTTGCTCATTCTGTCAGGTGGAATGAATCTATCCGAATGGATTACTTACTCTATCAATGTAATTTAAAGTATGGTAGTTCATTCTGTCAGCTAAAAAATATATATCTGAATGGACTACTTACTCTGAAAATGTAGATAAAAGTAGGGTAGCTTATTCTGTCAGGTAGGAAATAAGCTACCTTATTTTTATGAATGTATTTTATGGTAAGGTAGCTCATTCTGTCAGGTAGGAAATATCTATCAGAATAGAGCACTTCCTCTGTAAATGTTTTTGAAAGTATGGTAACTCATTTGGTCAGGTAGGAAATATCATTCAGAATTGACTTACTCTATGAATGTAGTTAAAAGTAGGGTAGCTCATTCTGTCAGGGATGGTAAAAGTACTCACTTCCCGTACCCAAGTAGAAGTATAGATACTTGTGTTAAAAAATACTCTGGTAAAAATAGAAGTACTGATTTAACTTCTTTACTCAAGTAAAAGTAACAAAGTACAGGCTTGTAAATTTACTAAAAGTATAAAAGTAAAAGTAGCCTTGCAATGACAACCATTTTTTTATGCAAAGCTACCTGGATCACACAAATGTTACTAGAGTGCACGCTGAGAAACTTCAGTGGACATGGAAAAAAGGCTCTTTATATGCCATTGCCTACATTTTAAATGGATGTCTGCCAATAGGCCTAAAACATCACATATACAGTATGAGTATTGATTGATAGAGATTCTGACTGAGTAGCAAGATATGAATTCAATTGTGATTCTGTGAGAATTCAAACATGAGTCCTCTAACTTACGTCTGAGAGGTTTGAGACGTTAACGTTAACATTAGCCCAAAATAAAGTCAATTTGAGACAAGACCAAGTAACGTTATGGTTAACTTAAGTGGTCTCGAAAACAAGAACGGCCTTGAGTAACGTTAACATTACTACAGCACTGTTAATTTGTTTTTAATATAAAGCTATACATGCAGATATTGTATCAAGTAGTATTAGATTATTTTCAAATAAACTGAACGCTCGCTAACGCTTACGTTACTTGGGTTACTTAACTAAATGCTAACAAACCAAGGCATCGTCATTGCTAGTAGGAGAACAAATGTAACTGACCATTAACGTAAACTCAATAAAGTTACTGAAACAAACAACAAATAGCTTTTGATAACAACAAAAAGATGCATTTACCTCTGTTTTTTTTTTTTTTTAATTCAATGGTAAATTCTTGAAAGCCAGCAGTTCGTGGTGTTTCGGTTGGCACAATTTGCAGCACATTATAACCAGGGTTCAAAATTAGCATCATCTACCAGCCAAATGCTGTTAAAATATGCAATTGTCTGGTAGATTTGCTTCACTCACCAGCCAAAAAACAATGGTTATCTGTTGAGTGGCTGGTAAAATTTGAACATTCACTAGCCATTTGGCTGGTGGACGAAAAAAGTTAATTTTGAACCCTGATCATAACAACATATATCCCATCCAATGAGATTGAATTCGGTATTGATGACGCGAAAAAAAAAGACTGGCTTGCTGTGGAAGAATGTTCTCCACTAAACTCCACGTGGCGCTGTAGACAATACGTGGCGCAGTTTCTGTGCTGTGTAATAGTATAGTACTTCCGGTGTACGTTCCAGGGGCAATTTTGTGAATTTAGTGACACCTAAAACAAGTTGACTGATATCTGGACTATTTATTAAAGTGCAGCGGGTTCGCTGTAACTGAAGCCAAACATGGATATCCCAAATCCCCCCGAAGGTAAGCAATATCGTTAACCTTGCGCTGCAGCGTTGTATTATTGTCATTCAACGTTAGCTAGCATCATGCTACCTGGCGCTACTGCTCAACACAATGAATCACCGCTGCATTTAGTATTTCGGCCACAGATTGTAACATCAGTAGCTACATCAGGTGTTTGCGTACACCGTTGCACCAGTGTTAAGCTGTGTGAACAAAAATGGTTATAATAATAATAATAATAATAATAATAATAATAATAATAATAGAATAGTTTTGTAACGTTGACAGTTCATGTTAGCGTTAAGTAGCTAGCTAGGTAACGTTAGCTAACTAGTTGTTACAAATATTATTAAGTTGGCTTCCTTTCACGGCTAAAGTTATTTATTTTTCGTCCAAGTTTGCAATTAGCTTTTTCCCTTTTTAGTTTAAACGTTAGTCAAGTAACCAAGCTAATGTAAAAATGTCATTTGTAACGTTAACGTTAACATCGATTTCCAGTGTAGACAATTTAAGGATTAGGATCCCTCTCCTAAGGCTACTCCACTACTAGCTAGCTATGTCTGTAAATAAAAAAAAATCAGGCCATCGTTATATGTATTTTATATAAATTCGTTGATGCGTGTACACACAGTTGATTATGTGTGTCTTTAGCAAGAATGTGGGTTTTTAAAGTTAACTGAAAAGGCACAAGATCCACTGACAATGCTAATTAGAATAAGCCCTCATTCGTGCCTCTTCTGAAAGACCCAGACAGCAATCTTGAAAAACAACAGAAGTTTAACTACACTTATCACTGACTGTTTTAAAGGCATTTCCAGGATTCTCAAAGACTCTTCTAACCATCTGGATGGAGAAAAAAAAAAATACTGTCTACTGCAGAGTAACAGGTTTTTCAAACAGTTTCCCAAATTGTAACCGTGTTTCCTCAAGTGATATATTTCCCTGCTCAATTTGAACAACATGAACCCAAATTTAAACATAATAATAATTATAGTTGTGAATATTGACGTTGCGTCACATTGTTGTAGATTTTCATACACCATTGTATGTTTTATATTGATCTAGTGTATGAAAAAAGAGCAAGGACGTATTCCACTATGCAAGAGGCTCCTGAATGGGAAACGGAGTCAATACTTTTTGTTTATCTTGCAGTAGATGGGATTCTTCTTTCATTCAGATTGGTACAAAAGTCTTTGAGGATTCTGGAAACACCTACAAAACAGAGGTAAATTTAGGTAAACCATTGTTCTTTCAAAGATCAAAGGATATTTGTCTTTCAGAAAAAAACTGCTTAGCTCTGTAACTGGAATATAATGATAACACATGAGGGCAAAGACTGTGGCCAAGTCAGTATAAATGTTCTAAAAATGTCAGAATAGCACAAGTTATGGTAATTTTGAATACCTTTTGTTTGCCACCAGTTTTAGGTAGACCACCAGCTGCCTCAGCTCTGACTGTATTTGTTTCCTCTTTTTCTCTTTCTGGTGCAGATCAAGAACTGAAGAATGTTATTGACAAGCTGGCCCAGTTTGTCGCTCGGAACGGGCCAGAGTTTGAAAAGATGACAATGGAGAAACAGAAGGACAACCCTAAGTTCTCCTTCCTCTTTGGGGGAGACTACTTCAGCTACTACAAGTGCAAGCTTGCTATAGAGCAACAGCAGCGTATGTAGTTAAAGGAACAGTCCACCATTTAACCGGAATTTGCACATAAATATTTGTATGATGTTGTAATGTTCAGTTGATTTGGTATTCAAGGTAATTAGGTCTTTCCCTGTGCTATAGAGTCCCTAATGAAATGAATGAAAATAAGAAACAAAATTAACTGATATGCAGCTTTTTGCAATTTTACAGGCCAATAAGTCATCAACATGTAATTAATTTTTATTAAATTAAAGCATGTCATCTTGTATTTAATGTACATAACCAATTGGAACACCTTGTGCATCCATATAGAGACAGAATAACTATTTTTGATTGAACTCACCAACATCATATTAATAATGTGTATTCTGTTTAGGAGTGGATTTATCTTTTGTGTTTTTAGGCATTCAAAGCCCATCAAGCAAATGCTGTACATACTCACACTTACCTACTTTATTGTGCTTACTTATAGCACAGGGTAGAACTTAATGTATCCTGCCATGTCAGCTGTGTTCTACAGTAGAGTAGCAGTACAACCACAAGCTGCCTCCATCTTCTAGGCCACGTTTTCACAACAAAGCCACGTGGAGATCACCAGTGCTGCACTGTATAGAACATGGAATTTGCTCTTTATTTGAAACGAGTAGGGCTGGGTATGCAACCTTAAATTGTGTCTTTAGCACTAAAGTACCTATAGTTGACATTCAATGCCAGCAGATATTTCTTAATTGAAGATTTTTCATTATTCAAATCAGATTGTTCTCAATTTTATAGTTGATTGTATTTAGGCATGGTTCTTATTAGTGGTGGGAAATATCAATAGGACAAATTTGTCAACTGTCAGAGATATTGACATACCATTTATATCTACTATTTAACATGTCCATGTCCTTTATTATCTCTGGGTGTATGGGAAACCCAAACCATCAGCGCTGTACAAGCAAAATACCAGGTGTACTAACAGCGTCCTGAAAAGTACAGACTAAAAAACACATTTCGCATGGCTTATTGTGGCTGAATTCAAGTGGAAAAGGTACTATTCTGTCATTGCCAACACTTAATGCTGTGAGAAACAGACACTGTCAAAATGATAGTTTACAAGAGCATCTCAACCGCCTGCTACAGTTTGATTATCATTTCACACCTGCCACCTCATAGGCCACTCGCCCTCCCTTTTTGCAGATCCCACACCTTGCCGATACATAAAAAGTTTAGCACAGCTCTTGTAAAAACTGCTTAATGGAAAATAATAAGTACTTTGATATGTCAGGTATATTGTACAGCTGTATTTATATCGTAATGCCCAGCCCTAAACAAGAACCCTCTTCCCCAATTTAATATCCTATACCTCTTGAAAACTGAGCAGCATGGCTTGGTGATATGAACTCTGACTCCTCCTTTGTGGCCTTGTAGTGGAGACTGAATTGTTAGCTGTTGTTAGATTTTTTCTTCAGCATTTGACATGTGCTTTATTTGGTCATTTGTATCCTATATTCTCTCTGCACCTGAATGAGGTGTGTGTGCGTGTCCGTCATGATAGATGCAAGCAGCCAGAGCTGATAGGATTCTTGTCTGCTGAGGAGGACTGTATGTGAGATGCGAACATCTTCATAACTAAGGACTGTTTGTTGAAAGTGCAAAAGCAGAAAATATCAGTTAAATTAAAAAACTCATGAAGTCGGTGCAACATCTGCATTGTAATGCACTGCTGTGTTAATGAGCCCAACCATGTGTTCAGCCAGGTGTGGTGTGGACACTAGACACACTAATGCACAAAGTTGTTGATTACCTCATCATATCTGATGAGTCAAATGTATAACTAAATATGTAAATAACTAATACAGCGAGTTAAATCTTTTAAATGGCATGTAAAAATACTACTTAAAGATGTAAATAGTGGAAGCATGATAAAGAGCTGCAAAGATGAATTGATCAGTTGTCAACTATTAAATTAATCGGCAACTATTTTGATAATCGATTAATCCGTTCAATAATCTTTGAACATTCTTCCAATAAATATGGTACGCTGGTTGACAGTTGTCCATGCGTGAGAAATGTTAGTTTTGACTATAAACATAGAAGTCTTAAATCATAGAAGTGTGCTGCAGATAGTAGTTTACTGCTGTTTGCCGATTCGTTGGCAGTTTGAGGGCAACGTTTTAGTTGATGAACCTGGAAAGTTGATTTCACAAGTGATGAAGACTGCATCCATTACATTTTACTATGGGGAATCTTCTGTAGACGATCCCATTTGGGAATGGGGAACAGGTTGAGCCTTCTAAAGCAGGGGTCTTCAACGTTGTTTAGGCCAAGGATCCCTTCACTGAAAGAGAGAAGGAGCAGGGACCCCCTACTATATATGTTGTATGAAATTAAGTTGCATATTAAACTGGGCCTACAATAACGTACAGGGCAGCCTAAAACCCTGTACGTTTGTACAATGTACCTTTTTTTTTTTTTAATAGAATACTAAGCTATTAAAATAGCCTAATAATTGTTGGCATGATTTTAAAAATCATATTTTTATGTTAAAACATACATGTGGCACAGTGAATCCTTAGGATGGACTGTATCTGGGGATAGATATCTAAGTGATTACCTTACCTATAGGCCAGTAAGCCTATCATCAGTGGGGATTTTTATTTGTTGATAAAATGTTAGATTCATGTTAAGACTTAATTTGTGAAAGTCAGAGCTTCTTACACGGCCTACATTGTTTTCTGGTCACTGTATGGTAATCAGATTATCAACAGCCTGGTAATAATAGCAAAGTGTTGTGCAGGGTTGCATGGAGTTCTGTCAGTCATGTAATACCACTGAAATGCATTAAAGTTTGCTTTTCTCCACTTAGATCCCTCTACCCAAGATGGGGAGGAGTATAAATCTGAAGGTATTTATTTGGAACCAGATTGGTCGACAAATTAAAAATTCCAGTTGAACCGTGACATTTTGTTGTTGCACATTTTTGATGGACATTATCACATTTGTGCTTGAAAGCTTTTTTGGTTTGTTTTCAGTTGCATTTTTTGTTAGTATGTTTTTTTTTGTTGTTTTTTTCTTTGAGTTTGTGCTGTATTGTTTACTGTGTTGTCACGATTCAGGGTGAATGAAGTGCAAAGGCAGCATGATTTCACCCACAATTCAAGTGTTGTGTTCAGAACAATAGTATCTGAATAATGATCTTAGTTCTTGGTTAAAAATTTGAGTCCCTATAAAGTTTACATTACCACCTTTTCACTCTTGTTACTGCTGTGCCACATTGATGTCAAACTAGTGGCCTAAAATCAGGCGTTTAACTGAGGGCAGTGGGGCATGTTTTATCAGCTTGCATAACCCTGACCTTAATAAATCAGATTAAACTAAAGATTACAAATTGATACTTTTTACATGGTTGATTTAATGATTCCTTTGATGAGCCCAATATTTATCAGCTCAGAAGATTTTTGACTTGCTGCCTTAGTTGTAGACTTCAAGGATTCTGTCGAACATAGAATAGTTATATTTGCCCGATAACCGTGCAAGATGCAGTCACGAAACATTACTGGTGTGTAGTTGAGATCAAAATGAAGGCCGATTTGTGGGTGTGGTCTAGGGCTGCACGATATGAGGAAAATATGCGATAGCGTTGTTGAATATTGCGATAAGGATATTACTTGCCATAAATAAACCAATACTAAAGTGTACTCAGTTCTCAATTTCTGCTGCTATCAGTGTTCTGCTAAAATATGGTTGTTGAATTTAAAATGAATGAAACAATTTCCAACATTCTTTTATTGAGCAAATTGAACACTGAATGGAATATAATAGGCACCACTTAAAAAAGAATGGATTACATTTTAAAGTGCAGTTTTGAACTGCTATTTTCTTTCAACTAACACAAAAAATGTCAGTGTTTTTCGAGATATGTAGCTGCTTTTGCGATGTGTATATTGCGCTAGTTGATACCACAATGACAATTAAAAAATAAACAAAAAAACCCGATATATTGTGCAGCCCTAGTGTGGTCTGAGCAAGAGCGTCAGAAGTAGGTGGTAGGAAAGGGATCCTCACTTTACGCCCCCGGTCCAATTTGGCAAGATAGTCTCTAGTTTTCTGAGGTGCTAACATGTTTCCTTTCTGCAGTTGTTTCTGTAGTCAGAGGGTGGTTGGGAGGGGGGTTAGTGTTGATTGCATGTCTTTCCAATTTTGTTCACTCTTCTGCTTTGTACTTGACATGTTTTATCTGCTTTATCTTTTGAGATCCCTTTTGATTTAAATACTTTTGTGTAAACAAACCATGCTATGTTTGCCTTGTATATGATTTATGGACAGAAACTTTCTCTTTGGACATCTACATCACGTCAGCAGTGGCGCAGCATCAACCCTCCTAACCTCAGCCTCAAAATCAAAGCTTTGCTAAACCTCCAGACTTCGAATGTTCATATTTCCCCGCTCTTTTTCTGCTGCTCTCTTTGCAGAAATGTACAACCCGGGCGCCAAAGACGCGGTTGATATCCCTCCATCGATGCCGATGATTGCTCCGCCTCCGATTCCTCCGCCTGCCGCGCCCTCTATGGATGAGCTCATCCAACAGAGCCTATGGAATCTGCAGCAGCAGGAGCAGCATATGCACACACTCAGACAGGTACAGAGCAAGAGAGAAATTAATATATCTGGCACAGGAGATGATTTATTCATCCTTTTTTGTCTTTGGCTACTAAAGAGCAATGCAACTTTTGTCAACAACTCATACTATTTTGTTTCCTTCCTGTTACACTTATGAGAACATTGACAGGCTGAAGAAGGCAAGGAAGCTTTATTTGTATAGCACATTTCAGTCACAGGGCAATTCAAAGTGCTTTACATAAAACATTAAAGAGCAGTTAAAAAAAAAGTAAAACATTAAAAACAGATAAAATACGAAAATAAAAGTTGCAGCTCAGTATAACAAATTAACAATTATTTAAAGAAAGGCAGAATAAAAAAGAAAGGTCTTTAGCCTTGTTTTAAAAGAACAGAGTTACGGCGTAGCTGCAGTTTTCTGGGAGTTTTTTTCCAGATATGTGGAGGGTAAAAACTGAGCGCTGCTTCCCCCTGTGTAGTTCTGACTCTGGGAACAGAAAGCAGACCTGTCCCAGATGACCTGAGAGGTCTGGGTGGGTCATAGTGTAGCAGCAGATAAGAAATGTATTCTGGCCCTAAACCGTTTAGTGATTAATAAACCAGCAAAAGTGTTTTTAAATCAATTATTTGAGGGACAGGAAGCCAGTGCAAAGACTTCTGAACTGGAGTGATGTGATCCACTTTCTTGGTCTTAGTGAGGACTCGAGCAGAAGCGTTCTGCATCAGCTGCAGCTGTCTGATTAATTTTTTAGGGAGATTTGTAAAGACACCGTTACAGTAGTCAAGTCTACTGAAGATAAAAGCATGGACAAGTATTTCCAAATCCTGCTGAGACATAAGTTCTTTAACCCTTGATATATTCTTAAGGTGATAATACCTTTGTAATTGTCTTAATGTGGCTGTAGAAATTCAGGTCTGACTCCATGACTACACCATGATTTCTGGCTTTGTCTGTTGTTTTTAACATTGTTGTTTGAAGCTGAGCGCTCACTTTTAAGCATTCATCTTTTGCTCCAAAAACAACCACCTCAGTTTTTTCTTCATTTAATTTAAGAAACTTCTGGCACATCCAGTCGTTAATTTGTTGCACTTACTCAGTTTTTGTATTGGACTATAGTCCCCTGGCGATAAGGTTATGTAAATTTGTGTGTCGTCCGCATTACTATGGCAATTTAGTTTGTTTTCCATAATCTGAGCCAGGGAAAGCATGTAGATGTTAAACAGAAAAAGCCCCAGAATGGAGCCTTGGGGAACTCTGCACGTCATATTTGTATGCTCAGATGCATAATTATCTATAGTAGTAGTTAGTCCCTATTCTTTAAGTAGGATTCAAACCAGTTTAGTACTGTGCCAGAAAGTCCAACCCAGTTTTCCAATGACTCTAGTAATATGTCATGATCGACCGTGTCAAATGCAGCACTGAGATCAAGTAATACTAAGACTGAAGTTTTGCCGCTATCTGTGTTTATGTAGATGTCATTAAAGACTATAACAAGAGCCGTCTCAGTGCTGTGGTGTGGTCGAAAACCCGACTAGAAGTCATTAAAACTGTTGTTTAGTGCCAAAATGTTGAGTTGTTGAAAAAAAATATTTTTCAATGTTTTTACTTAAAAATGGAAGGTTTGATATCCGCCTATAACTGCTCATTTTTGACGTGCTCATTCCTCTTGTCTCGTGTCCTTGGCCGAGGGCGCAGATGTGTGGCGCAGAAAGTGTAAAATGTTTTCGAAGCGAACAGCTTTACTCCTGGCTTGTTAAGGAAAAATCCATCTGCCTTAAAAAGATGTCTGCGGTCCCAGAAAAAGTTAAAATCATCAATGAATGCAGAGAATGGACGGTACATGCAGTTGAAAGCCATGTGTTCAGTGCCAACAGTCTACTGAATCTCTCAACTCCTCTTCTGACTGGCGGTAGAGGGCCACTGATAAACACCTCCGCGTTTAGAGAGCTGATTTTGGTGTTTTTACTGAACATGCTTTTTACATATCTTACAGTCACCCACAATCAGAGTTTGAGGCCTAGTCGTTAGCTTTCCCTGTAGCTTTTTACTTTTTGAATTGCTCTCTGTCCTTACGCTGCTGTGTGACGATGACACGTAATCTAGGTCATCAGACGGAGATCCAGGGTCCTGCAGCAGTGGAGCAAATCTGTTTGTTTGGGAGGCATTTTGTTGCTAATTCTCCTTTTCGCAGCTGTCCACGGCTGTGTCCTACTAAGTACAGGGGTTGAAGCTCTGCCTGGATGATAATGCAGGCCAGCCGGTCATATCCCAAATCTCAAGGCGCTGTGCCCAGCCCGTTACTCATCCTCCTATTTCCCAGGAAAATGATTTACTCATAGGATAAGATAGTTCCAGGGAGGACTACCACTTGTTGATTTATTACCCGTTCCACAGCACTCCTGTTTCTCTACGTTTCCAGTCACTGTAGGACAGGATTGTGCTATTGGTAGGCCACGCTCTCGCAGTACTGAAGAGGTCATAAAAATGTTGAAATATGATGATGGCCTTCTCTGTCTACAAAAATGTATAGTCCAGTGATTTATAAGTATCCAGGAGCCGCTGCTCATAGTTTCTCACAGAGGAAAAGATTATCAGCAGAAATATGCAAGCAGAGGCAGGAGCAAGCAGCAAAGCGTCTGCACTGTAAGAAAGCAGGAAGCAAGAAGATGGTTGATAGCCTTTTCTGATGCTTTTTTCTGTCTTTCTCAATGTAGGAACAAGTGACTGCAGCCATATCTCTGGCTATGGAGCAGCAGACCCAAAAACTGCTGCTGGAAACTCAGTTGGACATCACAGAGTTTGACAACCTCCTGCAGCCCATTATAGACACCTGCACCAAAGACGCCATCTCTGTAAGCCTGCCATAATGGAGATGTATTTTTTTGGGGACGCTTATGCCTGTTTGAAAAAAAGATTTATATCTCACTAATTTGTTTGTCCTCTTGTCAGGGCGGTAAGAACTGGATGTTCAACAACGCCAAGTCTCCACTTCACTGTGAACTGATGACATCACATCTTCGCAACCGCATCATTGCTGATG
Source organism: Perca flavescens (assembly GCF_004354835.1). Classification (NCBI taxonomy): domain Eukaryota; kingdom Metazoa; phylum Chordata; class Actinopteri; order Perciformes; family Percidae; genus Perca; species Perca flavescens. Next base: position 7,331,808 of record NC_041339.1, on the reverse strand, counting down.
GAGCACACTTTGAGCTCCGCCTCCATCTCATCTATTTAACCAATGACGTTCTCCATCACTGGTACACAAACCTAAATACATGAATAAACACATGTCGATCCCTTGACTCCTACATCTCCTTATATAGACAGAGCGCATCGCGTCATACTCTGACAGCCACCCCCACCGGAGGGGAAAACAACTCTGCGCTCTCCTCGTCAATTTTGTTTGCAAAGCAAACAACAGAAAAATTCCTAAAAGCTGCTGTGTGGTGATATATTTACTACCAAAAGTGTAAATAACCCATGACTTAAGTTTTTAAAAGCTGCCAACCTGAATAACTGAGCTTTTATGAAGACAAAGGTGGATACAGACATGAGAAATCAGCAGGGAGAATGGGAAGCTAAAGCTAAAGTTATGTCTGACTTTATGTTTGCAGAAAGCATTTTGTTACCAAGTCAAATATCCAAATGTCAGTTCTAGGCTACCTATATGTTTGTAAGTTAAGCTAACACACATAGCTATTATTACCTAGTATTAAGAGCAGTAGACAGCTATACATACACTGTCCGGGGAGCAACTTGGTATTCAGTGTCTTGCTCAGGGACACTTTATTCATGTGGCCGGAGGATCATTCTGCCACAAGCCACGCCATTTAGTGAGAATAAAATTGTTTGAGCAGGTTTCAGTATTTCAGTATATTCCTTTTTTATAACGTGTTTAAATGTGTCCTCCCAGCCAGCGGAAGCAGCAGAAGGATTTGTTGGCAGCGCTGCAGAAGGTTGTGGTTCCCATCTACTGCACCAGCTTTCTGGCTGTAGAGGAAGAGAAGCAGCAGAAGATCACCAGGGTAAACACATGGACTATGTGTCCATTTTTGTGTACATCTTTAACTCCGATTTTCCACTGGGCGCGTGTGTGCTGCGTTCCGGTTTTCTTCCGTCCTCCGCCACGTGCCATACCACACCGGGAGCGTCTCAGGAGCAGAGCGTCTTGCTGCCCGACTACTTCACCAGCATTCCCGTGTTTATTAAGCTAGTATCTACCTTCCACTCCAAGCACTCCTAAAGTTTAACTCCATGTCTTCTCTTTTCTGGTTATGTCCTTAAAAAAAAAAAAAAAAAAGATCTGTGATGTCGTATTATGTTTTTCTACCTCCAAGATGAATCTCTCATCGTCCGTGGTGTTGTAAAGGAGACCTAAACGATATTTTGGGGGTGGGGATCTTTTGGTAAATTGACTGGATACTCTCGCTGTTTCACTTCCTTGCCCGGCTGTCTTAACGCCCCACGGCTCGCGTGAAAATAGACCTGCCGCTTATCTTTAGCGTAGCGGAGAGCCGCTTCACGCACGTTTCTGGGACGCGCCGCGACACTCTGGTGAAATATCAAGCATTGATTTGAATGGCAGCGACTGCTGGGGGGGGGGACCGCAGCGACTGCTGGGGGTGGGGGGGACCGCAGCGCCTACAGAACACAGCGCAGACGCACACGGTGGAAAATAGGGGTAACTTCCTACAGATTACTGGAGTATTTTATTCCTGGTAGTAATGTTAACATCATGGGACACTACTCATTCATACTCATACTACCATTTAACCCAGAATAATTACAATAGAACATTCTCATAAATGAGAATCAGCCATTAATTTGAGTGAGTTCAGTTTTAGGGCTCGTTATAGTTAATGTGGTATATAGTGTAATGAATACCATCATGTTGGTTGCGCTGACTTGAGTGTATCTTGTTTTTATTGGACTGTGTCAATCACAGGCTGTATATTAGCAAACAATGCTGCAGTCTAACTCTATTTTTTTATAGAAACATATTTACATAATACATAAATAGCTTATAGTACAGCTTAGACAAATAAGGTCCCTCAGCACTTCTTGCTTGTTATGCTTTTAATTTATCGAATTGGAAAGCTACAAATAATCTGTACCTCTTTTTGGTGAAAAATGTTAAAGTCTGAAGTTAATTTTCTCTGATTATTCCATCCCCCTCCTTTCCAGTTGTTGCAGCTGTGGGAGAAGAACGGGTACTTTGATGAGGAAACCATTCAGCAGCTCCAGAATCCAGCACTGGGGCTCGGCCAGTACCAAGTGAGTGAAATAAGACTCTGCGTTCCTGCCAGTATTTTCTTTAAGCTTGATATGTGTATAAAAATACTTTTTACCAACATCATCCAGGTCTAAACGATTTGGAAAAAAACATGGACATGGATTTGGAAAAGCCAGATATTGCGATTTCAATATTCACTATGTAACAGATCAAACGTGTCATGGAGCATTATAATGTGAGACACCATCAAAACTGCTCTATATTCGTATGCAGGGATTGCCAGCAATAAGTGTTTTTCTTTTAATAAGCATGGAACATTGAACAAATGCACCTATGTGTTCAACAGCAGCATCTACGTCTTCCACCATCTACCATCATGTTAAATAAAGTACCGTATTGGTCCGAATATAAGACAGGGTTTTTTTTCTTAGAAATACGTCTCAAAAAGTGGGGTCATCTTATATTTGGGGTCTATCCCTTCAGCTGTTAGAACGTAAGGGACGTCTCCTGTTTCAACAGCCAATAGAGAAGTCAGCTGGTAAAGTCAGCTATAAACTATAGAAATTAAATTATCCATAATCCATTTTATTTTAATGTTACAAACAGCTGTTTGAAATGGAAGAGTTTTAGACGGAGCCAACGACCGCCCGAAAGCATGGTAACATTATATGGTCAAGCCATATATCTCTGAATCAGAGAAATATAAAACGTGTTTTTGCCGATTCATCACTACAAATTTAACTGTAGCAAGCATCTCGCTATCACTAACGTTATCCACATTCATATTTAGAATGATATGATATATCCAGCTACAAAAAAGCCTAAAAGTCGGAAGTTAGACAGAAGTACAACGAGGCGTTGTCATGGAGATGATACACCGTCTAAAAAATACAAACAGCCTGGGAAAATTCTTACCGTGGTCCTCAAAGCCTTCGCTTCCAAGAAATTGGCATTCAGCTGAAGGCCCTGGAAATATTTACCCTTACTTTAAATGTGACACTTTCATCTAAAAAGATATTGAAAATTATTTTTTTTTATTTTAAAGATGGTAAAAACAATAGCCTACCTTGTTTTATTCAATGTGATTTTATTAGAATTATTTTCAAATAAAATTATGTTCTTTATGAAAACAAGATTTGGTCTTCAAAAAAATATTTTTCCAAAAATGAGTCTTGAAAGGGGGGGGTCATCTTATAATCAGGGTCGTCTTATATTCGGATCAATACGGTAATAAATCATGAATGAAAAATCCACTGAAAACAGGACATTTCTGTAAACAATCTGTAATATGTAGCATTATCCCAGCATATATCTTATGACAAAACACTAAATATAATATAAAAAAGATGAATATAAAAATTGTTAAAGTGCTCATAAAATGCTTTTTGGCCTTTTCCCTTTCTTTGTTGTTCAAGGTATAGGTTTACAAAGTGAAAAAGCCCAAAGTCCACCCCAAAGGGACTTACCATCTCCAACAGAAAACACTGTTCACAAACTGCTCCAAACAGAATATAGATAATAGATTATTGTAGTCCAGCCTTTACTTCTCTGACAAACATGTGTCACTTTGTAACACGTTATAATTCTCGCCTAGCTGCTAGCATGGCACGCCCTCATACTCTGCAACTGACTGGCTAGTAGTCCTTACCTAGGTACTGTGCATGTGCGACTCCCAACAAAGATGGAACAGAAGTGTGATGCCTCACTCTGTAGCTAAAACAGAGAGCTCAACACACAGGGTGAAAAGAGGAGCTGCAGCAATGTGCAGTACATCAAAAATACGGTGTTTTTTGAAAATTAAACCACTAGATAGATATCCACTGTCGCACTTAATGCTTGTTCTTGGGGGAATTGCTGGAATTGTTGGGTCTTCGTAAATTAGCATGTGGTCTAGACTTACTCTATCTGTAAAGTGTCTTGAGATAACTCTTGTTATGATTTAATACTATAAATAACATTTGAATTGAATAAACCTATTTTGGTACAACCTCTAAATACAAGTATAAACCTGAAAGTGAGCATAGTATGAGCACTTGAAATCAAATGTTACACCAAACATTCAACTAAATATTCACATTTGATAAATCTCGGCCTTCACGATTACCTTATCGCATTCTTTCACATCTCGATTTTGATTTGAAAACGATTAATCGTTCGGCCCTAAAATCATCCATGAAGTCCTAAGTGAATTAGTGTGACTCGAAGTTTTACAGAAATTTGGAACCTGTGGAATGTTGAAGTTAATTAATTACCTCCTAGTCATCACACAGCCGCAGTAATGATGCGTGTCTACGCGCATCTACGGTCTCGGATACGAGAGAGGAGCTGTCTGTGATTTTACAGGGTGACGCAGCAGTAGCAATGTCATGAATTACTTATTTAGATCTCCAGATACGGTGACAGGGTTGGTCAGGTTCCAACAGTAATCACTGTTGTGTGTTTTTCTAAACTTCTGACTGGAAAGCTATTACTCACAGATTCCAAGTTTAGTAAAATCATCTGGAATAACGCAGCTGTCATCAGGACGCGTCCTGTGCTCCATCAAATTTGAATTAGAAGCAGTCCAAACTGTCCTCCTTCTGGAGAATCAAACATTGATTTATGTCACGTCAAGAAGTTTATTACAGTGCGGTTTCAGTTATGCCACTTCCAATCATGGTTTAATATTTGCAGGTGTGGCTCATGTGCTTGGAAGCATATCCACATAATCAGTAACACTGCAGAATGATCCATCCTATATTTCGCAAATAAAGAGAATGTGTTTGTGAAGTTTTGATGTAAGGGATGTTTTTTTTTTTTTTTTTAAATATCCGTAGCGGAGTCTCTCAGGATTCTATTTTGCAAACCTGTACCAGCACCAGAGACGGAAATTATCTTTAAATAAATTCCTGGACTTGACTCGACCCATCAGTATAAGACCTGACTTGACCCATAATTGAATATAGGCTCAGAGGTGCTGCTGGGCAGCGAAGGCCAGAGCTTGCTGCACAACGGAGAGAGGTGATAAATTATAAGAATAAAGTTAGTGTCAGTACTGCGGAGTCATGTTTTCATTGGAGCATGTTCACTTGGGTTTCCTTCTGCTCAGAACCAACTCGATGGCAGAGGATCACACTCGCGCCTCTCCAAAATTTGGCATACGTTACGCACAGCTGACTCCACCCGCTGATATTGTATTCCTCTTACTGTGTATTCTATCGTATGTATTCAGGCTCTCTTCCACGCTGTGCCTGGTCACGCCCAACTATGTGTTCAGCTGGAGTTTTTGCTTGTGTTTGCACCCCATTTCCCGAAAATCAAACGATTGGTGGTTTTCATTCACTGATAACCCTGTATTACATTTTTAGATGATCTAAATCCCTTTGCCCTCTCTCAGGCGTCTCTGATAACGGAGTATGCTGCGGCGGTGCAGCCGATCCAGCTGGCCTTCCAGCAGCAGATTCAGGCTTTGAAGACCCAGCACGAAGAGTTTGTTTCCAGCCTGAAGCAGCAGCCACAGCCTGCCCCTGTAGCGCCGCTAGCTACCCCTGCTGAGCCTGAAAAAGCCCCACCTATGACCACAAAAGCTGGTGAGAAGACGCACACTTAACAAAACCACAGGCACAGACTGATACATGTAGCCAGATTTATAGTTTGCATGCCAGCAAAAACTAAAAGTTAAGGTGCTGTACATTAATACAGTGCAGTCACACTCTACTTCAATTTTAAACTTGAATTGAATTTTTTTTACTTTTATTTAAGAAAAAACATACAAATAATATACAACATCAGTTCATTCTTACTCATGAAATGAGTGGAAGTTTTTTTTTTTTCTTTCAACTTGTCTTGTTAGGTTTTGCTGTGTAGGTTTGTGATCTGTTCCACAATGGGCAAGTACATGTGTGTTTGTGTTGTAATGGGTTTGTGTGTGTGTGTTGTTTGCAGGGGATGTGAAGCCTCCCATGTCGGGTCCTCCTCCAGGGGAGTTTGATGGAGCCTCATCCAGGCCACAGGACCCCAGCAACCCCAGTGGACCCTCCGATATCCCCTCTAACAAACCTGGGTGGTATGACCCCCAGCACATAGGCCCCTGGAACCCCAACCAGCCGGTAAAGACCTGTGTGGGAGAGTTGTGTGGGGACAGGAAGGCAATGGCTCATCCGTGCTATCCATCGCCTACATTTATTCATTCAGTGTTGTGTCCAAAGCAACCTACAAATAAGATACTGCCAAGCCACAGTAGACCACGTCTCAACACTCAGTTCCATGTGCCACAACTTAATGCTGCAAGTGATATTTTTTTTTAAGATGGAGAAGAATAGAGAGATAGCATATTAGATGCGTATATATTCTCCGAAGAGATAGATGGGCAATTTCTGAAAATGGAGAAGGATTCTGCTTACAGAATCTACTTAAAAAATAATTTCCAACAGTTATGCTGGAGGCATATGATGGAACTCTACCTAACACCCCAAAAAAATTATTCTAAACTAGAAATGGTAACATTGGCAAAGATAGGGCTCCAGTGCTTATCAGAGAGCTTAGAAGTTCCAAATCAGCCAGCGCGACAGCCAGTATATGATGTGTGATGAAGAGTGACACAGCTTAAACTACAAGAACAGTGATTTGAGTGTGAGTGTGTGAGGGCCCTTTCTGACTTGTTCTTGTCTCCAGCCTCCTTTTGACCCAAACCAGCCCCCCCCTCCCTGCCCTCCCTGGAACAGCCATGAGGGGATGTGGAATGACCAGAGGGACCCAGGAAACTGGAGTGGGGGTCCACCCAGAGAAGGAGGCCCCTGGAGTGGTCCAGGTGGGTCTGACCCAGGCCCTCCATCTTGGAACTCATATGACCAGCAGCCACCATGGGGGAACCAGCCTGACCAGCCTCCATGGGGCCAGAGGGAGCCCCCATTTCCTCCACGCATGCAGGCATGTGATAGATATCCACTGTGCTTTGACTGTCTTTGCAGTGATTTCTTTTTCCAGTTTTTTTATTGTGTTGCATTGTATACTCTACATTTACAATCTGTAATTATCTTTCACTTCATTTCCGCTCATGGAAACGGACATATTTTATAGTCAAACCATCATTATTTGCTATATTACATCACATATTTATGATCGGAAAGGAGCTGGATGAAGACAAAAATCTTATTTTACCAGCCCCTTTCTCAGATGATACAACAAACAGAAAGAGAGACTGTTGGTCAGGTAACAGTCAATTTTACAGAGAAAAAAAGAGAGAGAGAGACCAAAACAAAAGTAATAATAATAAAATGAAAATGTATCTGGCAACTTCATATTGTCTAATTTATTTTTCCTTATACATTTTCTTGTACTGAAAGATAGTTATAACCCTTTAAATCATTATCCAAGGAATTCCACAGTTTGACAACACATACTGAAATACACATTTGCTTTGAAGTTGTTGTGTGATGTTTAAAATTTAATTTCCTTCTGTGGTCCTCATTTTCCAAAAAAAATATTTTCTGTTAATAATCTGCTTTTTGCCTTAAACATCACCAAAACAGTTTTTAATTCAACAAGGCCTTTAAATTAATCCTGATTTGATAAACTGTCCATTGGTGTGTTCTCTGAAATCCAATCCTAGTCTGAATGTGACTTTAAACATTTTTCTGTTGCGTCAAGTACATGATTTTGCCTCCGTTTTCCACAAATGACGGTATCCAACTTTTTTTACTTTTTACAGAGACCTCCCCATTTCAGAGGGCCCTTCCCTCCTCACCAGCAGCCACCTCCTTTCAACCAGCCCCCACCACCGCACAGTTTCGGCCGCTTCCCGCCACGCTTTATGCAGGACGACTTCCCCCCCAGACACCACTATGACCGGCCGCCGTACACTCCACACCGCTTTGACTACGCTCAGGGAGATTATCCTGGAGCTGAGTGCAGAGGTACGTGATTGAGCCGTAATTTCACTTAAAGGACCATTGTGTCGAATTCAGGCCGATCTGTTGGCAGACATGGAATATAATATTCATAATTATGTTTTCATAAGTGTATACCGTATTTTCCAGACTATAAGTCGCACTTTTTTTTCCTACTTTGGCTGGTCCTGCGACTTATAGTCAGGTGCTTGTATATCAAAATATATATAATTTAACATGTTTTTACATGTTAAATCATACTTAAAACATTACCGTCTACAGCCGCGAGAGGGCGCTCTTGGCTTGTGACAACTAGAACGCTCCTCCTAAAGACAACTGAGAAAGAAAAGAGATAACAAACTGCAGGTGGTAAAATATGCAGCCGAAAACTAATCGAGCAGCAGAAAGAAAGTTTGAAATGAGGGAGAAACTTGTGAGGGAGACTGGCGAAAAGGTTTCTCTTACTGCAATGAAGAAAACAAAGAAAGCTAATTGGCTAATCGCGGGCTGAAAGCAAGATGGAGGAACGAGTCGGGAGGGGCTTGTCAACGGTGCAGTTACGTCTCCACGCCTTTTAATACGTCCATGCTCCATGCCCTGGTAGCTAGTTGTTCTGTGTGCTATTGTATAGTTCAATAACTGTTAACGTGTTACGCTAACATACCGGACACCTACCGTATTCAGCCTGTTGTTCTTTGTGCTATTGGGTAGTTGACAGATGGAGAAAAAATTTTTTTTTTTTTTGACGAATCCGACTTATACTCCGGAGCGACTTATAGTCGGGAAAATACGGTAATCACCTGAAATTGGGAATTGTGTTGTCGTTAGCTTACAGTTAGTCTCACATTGCCAGAGCACTGTGGAGTAAGGCCTGGCTACAACTCAACATACATTCCGGGATAAGAGCAAAACACGATCTAGGTTGTTTGCATTTCTTAAACCAATCCCTATCGTCTTGGGTGACTCTAAGCTCCGGACGCAGTGACGGTGGCTCTGCAAAATAGTCTCGGGAAGGAACTTGTTTTTGTGGAACATTTGCACCCCGCAAAAGAAAACGCCACGTACAATATAAAATGAAGTTAACTGTTCACACAATACAATAAGGTGAGCTATTTAAATTAGCTGGATACATGGTTAAACGTAATATACTCTTACCAGTAGGGGTGGGGGAAAAAATCGATACAGCATAGTATCGCAATATTTTCTGTGGCAATACTGTATCGATACACAGACGCCAAGTATCGATCTTTTATTATATATGTGTTGGTCAGTTTGTCTGCTTGACAATCTGATTTTGCAGCAATAAAATTGAAGTGAGATGAACAAACAGAGAAATGTATCTTTTTAAATAAAACAGATGTTGACAAAGTTTCCTTTTGGGGACATCATTTGAAATTGGGAAAAAGTTAAAGAATTGCAATATATCGCAGAATATTGCAATATGTTTAAAATCGCAATAATATCGTATCGTTACATAAGTATCGTGATGCTATCGTATCGAGAAGCCTCTGGTGATTCCAACCCCTACTTACCAGTATATCCCCTTGTGTACTTGGTCCACAGCAATCCTATTAATCGGTCCCAAAACATCCCAGTCAGAGAGTAAATGCCGTAAACATATTCTTTGTTGATCCAAATTTTCTTTTAATACATCCATGAATGGGAGTGGATTGCTAGCAGATGCAAAGCTCTGTGAGTAGAAATGGATACATAAAAGGGTCTTTTGGGTGGCAGGTAGAGTTTCAAAGCCCTTCCAGGTGGTTCTCTGCACAAGATTTAAATTTATCTTTATTTACGTCCAGTCTCAAATACCACTTGAGCATGAAAAACTTGCTCAAGTCCAAAACAACTATGACACTCATGCGATTGCATTTTAATTGATGACAGCCCTAGTTTTTACATTAGCTGAAGGCCAGCAGAGGTTCTACTACACGGACACCTTGGAAAGGGAGGAGTGAAGGAAGGGGCATTCTGTTGGTTTTTAATCTGCAACTTCACTGCTAGATGCCACTAAATCCTACACACTGGTCCTATAAATGCATCTGTGAAGAAGGGGCCTGTTTTTGCACCTGTATTACTATTTACTTGTGTATTTTAACAATACCCCCCCCTCCCTGTTTACCAGACATACCAGGTCCTCCCCCCCACCACCATCCCAGTCAGAGGCTCCCTCCCCCAGGTATGGGGGCCGAACATCCTCCCTGGGGTGGAGGCCACCAGCCGGAATTTGGCCCACCCCCACACGGCTTCAACGGCCATTCCCCCCACATGCGTCATCGGCAGCATCCAGTCCAGGACGACCCCAGTCTGGTGCCTAACGTACCCTACTTTGACCTGCCAGCTGGTCTAATGGCTCCTCTGGTCAAAGTAAGTCACCTGCTTCTGATTTGAGGACAAGGGCATGACATGAAATTAGACGGTTATCAGCTGACAAATGTACTTTATTGCCAGAAGAAAGCAGTCATGATTGAATCCTACCAGAGGAAAAAACAACACTGGTAAAGACTGATTTACAGCAGTGATTCCCAACCAAGGGTAATTTCGTAGCTGCCAAGGGTTACATAGATGGATTGAATAGTAGCTCAACTAATTTGAAAAAAAAATAGAAATTATCATTTAATTAAAAGAATATATCCACATATTAAAGAAGAATTCCGGTTGATTTCAATGCGTAGCTCTATTGTTTGTAAATTTGGAGTGCTGTCAGTAGCAAGAAAAACAATCAGTATTGCCTACACAGTGTTATCCTCCTGCTACAGTTTGCACCCAGGAGGCTGAAACCGGGCAAGTTTTAAACGTGCTTTTAGCCTCTTAACATGTTCGAAATGTCATTACAAGTGCCTACCCAAATTAAGTGATTCCTCCCGAGTTAACACCGTGAATCTGACTGCAGTAGATGTGGAAGAAATGCATAAAAGTTGTGCTAATTTAGCTCGTAACACCTGAACACCACATGTTGCAGTTATGTCAGAGTGGGAAAACTAGTTAGCAAACTAGGGATCGACCTATACTGATTTTTCAGGGTAAATTCCAATTATTAGTAGTTAATATAACCGATATTTGGAACCGATATGCATTTACAGTAAAAAATTTAAATCTTTAAGTCAAAATTAAGATTTTGGAATGTTACAAACTCCAACACAAAACTTTGTTAAACTGCTTTAAGCAATTATTTAATAAATGAGAAACTTTCAACATAATCCAAAGTCAAAGGTGGTGTTGTGTGCGGGACGTTAAGTCAGAGTGAGTGAAACCAAAGCAGATGGACAGACACTGAGCTGTAGCCGAGCCAAAGTAGTCCACTTTTTATTTCATTAACTTTATCGGTTATTAGGCAAATAAAACGCCGATACAGATAATCTGCAAACTGCCAAAAAACATCCCGATAAAAAAAGCTAAAAGTAATAACTAAACCGTTGAAACGTTCATCTTTACTGCTAGTAGTAGTAGTAGTAGTAGTACCATTGCTGACCAAACTAACAACAATATTGAAAGTTCAATTGTATGATAAAAATGAACAATATCCACTTTTAAATAATGAATAGTGGTATCCATTTGTAACATAGATTTGTAATCGATGAAGGGTTGAGTTCATCGGACAGGACTGTGGGGGTTCCTGAAACCAAAAAGGTTGGGAACCACTGGCTTACAGAATGAAAAGTAATGTTCAGAACATTTTTAAGACAATTTGGGAAACCGACAAGTAGACATTTCCAAATAGATTATAATAATAAAGGCCAATCCAAATCAGCAGTAAAACCTGCATGTCTCATGATCCTCCTTGTTATGTCTATTGCTCAGCTTGAGGACTGTGATTACAAACCTCTGGACCCCAAAGATATCCGGCTTCCCCCTCCCATGCCACCCAGCGATCGCCTGCTAGCTGCTGTGGAAGCTTTCTACAGCCCGCCATCCCATGATCGGCCCAGGAACAGGTATGCTCAAACCTCCACTCGGTCTAAAAGACAAATCTGACTGAAATTAAAATTGCAGTTTTGTGAATACATCAGAATTTTGCCATTGGTAAATGTGAAACCCTTTTCCCCCTTGTCATATGTAGGGTTGGGGTTTGATAGCACATGTATTCAATTTGAATCCACTTTGAAATCTGCTTATCAAATCCAAATCCTGTCCAATCCCTTATTGACATTTCTTAGTAAAATAAACAAATGATCTTTTGCTAAGTACAGGCACTGGCTAGCAAAGTCCAAATTAACCAGATAACAGCTGACTTTCATTTTGGCCTTTTTCCAAGTATCTTTAGCAATGGATGTTAGTTAGTTAGTAAGTCCACAGGCACCATTTGTCAGTTAAAGGTGCAGTAGGTAGACTTATAAAACTAACTTTCTGTCATATTTGCTGAAACTGACCTTATATTCCAGTAGAACTACATGAAGCAGGTGATTAAAAAAAAAAAAAAAAAAATCAGGTTCCTCTGGCACCACCTACAGCCTGTTGTGTGATTTGTAAAAATCCACCACTCCCTGCACCAATCAGGGCCAGGGGTTGGTGTCTAACTGTGTGTCAATCACTGCTCATGCACACGCAATCATTCTCCTTTGTGGGGCGAGGGGCTTAGGAGACAGTTTGGGCTTTAGCAGAAAGGGGGGAGGGACTGAGAAGTTGTCGACGTTCAAATTCTTTGGCTAAATCCTGGATCTTCACAATCCTACCTACAGCACCTTTAAACTTGCAACCGCGATGGTCAGTGGCAGGTTAAAAAGTGAGAAGCCTACTGACATTACCAGAATGTTAAGTACATTGCTAATAGTAAAAAGAGCAAGGATACAGTATTTTATTAGCTATGCTCAATAGGAATTATTTCAGCTTTTTGTTTGTTTATAAGGATTTAACTATAAAGTAGTCTTTATCGACAATTCATTTCCGGGATTGCGCCGGTGCCGCCAAAAGATCCGCCGGATGTCCCTCATTTCGGCCCAATGTCCGTATCCTTCCGCTTTATTTATGTTGGCGTTCTAAACTCCGGTGGATTTATGAGGACTATGGTTAACTGCTCCTCAGATCTCTGCAGGGTAAATCCAGACAGCTAGCTAGTCTATCTGTCCAACCTGAGTTTTCTGTTGCACGACTAAAACAAGTTTTGAACATACACATGTTCCACCAGAACAAGTTCCTTCTCGAGGATATTTTACAGAGGCACCGCCACTGTGTCCGGGGCTTAGCGCTGCCCGAGACGGTTGTGATTGGTGCAAAGTAATTCCAATAAACCAGAGCACATTTTTTTCCCCTCCCAGAATGCTGTGCGGACTAGCCAGACCTTCCTCCGCAGCGCTGTGGAGGAAGGTCTGGCAATGCAACACTAATTATAAAGTAGTTTAAAAAGTATACATGAAAAATATACTTGAACAAAGTACCATTTACTTGCAAACGATCACCATGAAATCATCTGATTATTTCCAGTAGTTTGCAGCAGCATCTATGTAGTACTGCTAGCTTCTGATGGAAATTGCTGTAGGTCATTGTCTTTTAGCTGGCTGTTGTTTGTTCCTCCACCAGTGAAGGCTGGGAGCAGAACGGCCTTTATGAGTTCTTCAGGGCCAAGTTTAGAGCCAGGCGGAAAAAGGGACAGGAGAAACGCAACAGGTAACCTCTTGCTCTTCATTTTGATCTTTTGTCTCTCTTGGCTCTTTGCCTTTTTCTCCGTCTCTTCGTGTTTCACACACATTCCGAGTTCACAGCTAGGGGTTGGGCTTCGTAATTGTCTGTCAAAATGAGCTTTTGAATTGCACTCTGTGTTCATTCTGGTTAAAGTTAGGGCTGCTCGATTATCGATTATCTCACGTGATTATCTCATCACTCCGTGATGCTGAAACTGTAATCCACGCATTTGTGTCTTCCCGACTTGATTACTGCAATGTCCTTTTTTTCTGATCTTCCAAATTGTGCCACTAGAGGCCTTTAACTTGCTCAGAACACTGCAGCCTGACAAAAACTAGAAAATATGATCACATAACTCTGGCCTCTCCTTACTGGCTCCCAGAGCAAGCTAGAGCTGTTTTTTAAGGTTCTTCTTTCAACATATTAGGCCCTGCATGGACTCCCACCACCTTATTTATCTAAGCTTATTACACCATATACACCGGCACACACTCTCCGCTCCCTTGATTCTGGTCTCCTGGTCATTCCCCTAGTAAACACAAAATCAGTTGGTTATAGAGCGTTCTACTACCGTGCCCCTCGTCTGTGGAATGGCCTCCCACTACATGTTAAAGAAGCTCACTGAGAGGAGCTCTTTACATCTAGATTGAAAACTCCCCTCTACTCATACTACAGCCAACCATAACACACCATCCTTTCTGCTTCCTTCACTAACAAACATTTTTCACTTATTCTCTTATGTTGCTGGTTTTTTATTGTTTATTATTACTGTTTTAATTAATGTCTGCTATTTCAGTGTTCCTGTAATTCTATAGGGCAATGGGACCATGTTTTATTGTGATTTTACACTTTAAATAAAATGTTATCGATTGATTATGTCAATTTTAATTGTAACCCTCCCTCTTCCTCTCTTCCGTTCCACCCCCTCTCATGGTTGCAGTGTCCGTGGAGGCAGTCGCTCCAGGAGTCACAGCAGAGGGCGATCTTCGTCTCGCTCCAGCTCTCGCTCCTCAAAGTCTTCCAGGTCGCGGTCCCGCTCGTCTCACTCCCACTCCCGCAGCCGCTCTCGCTCCTACTCGCGCTCCAGGTCTGCAAACACAAACCACACACACATCTGTATGATACCGATGATGATGCTAATAATAATAATAATAATAATAATAATAATAATAATAATATTATT